>NW_017676442.1:0-17979 GCF_001879085.1 Nicotiana attenuata
AATTTCATATTTTTAGGATTAATTAGTAATTAAATTGTTTTAAAACAAAATATAAAGAAAATAACAAAAATAATCCATTTTTGCATTTTTTGTTAATTGTTGAATTTGTCATGGGTTTACTTTAAGTAGGACTTAATCAATTTTAGGACTTAATTAGTTTAATTTTGGAAATAAATTTGGTCTTTATTTCAATTTTGCATTTTAATAAAGTCAGAAAATTATAAAAAATACAAAATAAAAGGGAAAAGAGAAAACAATTTTGAGAAAAAGAGAAAAGTTGGTCTTAAAAGACCCGAATTTGGGCCAAAATGGCTGAGCCCAAACAAAATAACCCGGTCAATGAGCCCAAGACCCGTCGTCCAACCCGGTCCAGACCCTCTAATGACTAAACAACGTCGTTTTACGTCAAGTTAATCCTAGCCGTCTAGGTTGCTTGATCCAACGGTCGAGAAGTCCCTCCTCATTTAATATAAAAGTGTCGGAGAGACCCCCCCTACCCCTCAATCATCTCTCAGAACCCCTTAATGCACGCCGGCGTAACGCCACCGTCCCTCCGTCGTCCGCCGCCGGCCGGAAATCGCCGCCGCCGACGGCGAAGCTCCAAATGGCCCCAAAACTTCACCACGAACTCATCTTCCCCTCCTCTTTCCAACCCCCATAACCATCCCCCTCGAATCACAACCCATTTTCTCGAATATTAATTCGAGAATTCCGGTCAAATCACTACTTATTCCAAACCCGGCCAAAATAACACCACAGCTCCCTCTCCTCTCCCTCATCACTAATCCACGACTATATTCCCTCGAATCAAACCCAGAAGCTTCGAATATGTGTTTGAAAATCGGGTCTCAAAACACAAGTTCATCCAAATGACTCCAAATCTTCACCATACAGTCTCCTCGTCCTCCCCTTCACAAATCCGTGGTTATTTTCTTTCGAAGTTCACCAGGCCGCCTCCAATTTCACATCTAGGATTTTCGAGTTTTCCACCTGTCTGGAGTTCTAATAATTCTGAGAATTATAGTTAATGTTATACGTTTGTTTTTGACAAAATGAACCTGTAACATTAATTAGAATTCAATCGGTTAAGTTTGAAGACCAAAATCAGTGAGTTTCTTCCTTTTACTTGATTTTTTTTTCTTGTTTGATTAATTCTGCTCTCATAGCCTCTAATTTCTATTTTAATTTTGTTTTTGATTTAGTTGAGTTAGGCCGCATAATTTTTGATTTTTAGTTTTGTTTTGATTTTGGTTATAATATTGTTGGTTTAATTCAGTGGTTAGTTCCTTAAATTTTACTTTATTGAATAGTTTAGTTTGGTTTTGTTTTCTGACTAGTCTCCTTAGCATTAATTTCGATTCTATTGATTCATATTGTGTACGCCCGCCTTGCAATTATGTTTTTAGATTGATGAATTTTGGTTAACCTGTGAAGGAATAAGTAACCAAGAGTCCATATAGTTTGCAATTACATAGCCGTGTGGAGTAGGCTTTGAGCCTGGACTCACGGTAAGTTTGGGCTCCTTGGAAGCCCAAATAGTCTCATCAATCTATCTGAATTCAATTGGGCTACTGGCCCAAAATCCCTTCACCTTGTTTCTATAAGACTCATGCTGGTTTGCAGCAATGGGCCAAATTCGTACGGCACCAGGTCCACGCCTGGCCAGCCTCATACAACAGAGCTGGGCCAAACCTTTAAGGCCCATAAAACTGTCATAAATCAAAAGCCCTTCAAAGTTACATAGGAATGTGGGGAATTAATTCACAAATATAAATTTGGGTTTCAAATTAGGTGGCGGGTTCAAATTAAGAGGGTCTTCCCTTTTGTTTGAATTCGGACTTGAATTTGAGGCCCGAATTTATAAATGCGAATTAATTAAGGCCCTTTTAGAGACAACACTGTATAGAAAATCATAGGTTCCTTAGAATGACCTTTAAATAAAAATGAGACGAGCCTCGCCGCACAAAACACATAAATTGCAGGGCCCTCATTAAATACTATATTAAAATATTTAGAATTCGGGACGTGCCATTTACCAAATTTCATGGCCTCCCACAAAGTTAACAAGACGATAGTCGCTTTAGGCGCATTATTTAATAGTTTTACCTTCCTAAATTCGGGTGTGCATTTCATGCAACCCAAATCCAAATCCCAAAACGTTGAATAAGAGGTGTTGAGGATCCGGGTGCATTTCATGTGACGTGATCCAAAAATATGCTCTTAAACGGCGTTCACTTTCGTAAAAACAAGATAACTAAAAGCGGTAAATGATCTTAAAAATTACATTATAGGTTGGAATATGTATAAAAATCAGATTTTTAGCCATTTATAATAATTTAAGCGACCGTGCTAGAACCACGGGATCTGGGGGTGCCTAACACCTTCCCCCGGGTCAACAGAATTCCTTATTCAGAATTTCTGCTTCGCAGACTCCAATTGGGAAGTCGAATTTTCCTCGATTTGGGATTTAAATTAAATTGGTGACTTGGGACACCAAAAGCCAATCCTTTCCCAAGTGGCGACTCTAGAAATAAATAAATAATCCCATTTCGAATAATGTCACTTTAAATGGAAAAAATCCCTTATATATTATCCTTCGGGGTAGGTGTGTAAAAAAAGGAGGTGTGACAGCTCTGGCGACTCTGCTGGGGATACGAACCCAGAATTTCGATTCAGGGTTCAAGAATTCGAGCTTAGTACAATTGTTATATTTGGCTTTATCTGATTTTTCTACATGTTCCATGTTATATGTGCTAAATGTTTTACCGCTTTGATATTTGTTGAAATTGTACATATAAACTGTCGCGAATCCTTTCCTCTTTCTGAGTCTTCTACATCATGGAGAAGGGTACACTTCGTGTAGCTTCTCTTCTGTTTAGAGTCTTTTCCCATTTAGAACGAGGTTTGGATAAGTTGCAAAGCCGGCGGAGCTTCTGTATCCCCGGTACGCTGCCTCCCCCTCGGCTCGAGTTGTCCGCTCGGGTAAGCCAGGTCTAGACCAATAAACCTAGGGTTTCAACCTAGAAGAACTAAACCTCATGCCGGATCCCCAGTAGGACGTTTGTTTGCATCATGTGCATTTGACTTAGGGGACTCAACACAGGGGTTGGGTCCGTCTAGGATAGGTGACCTGAAATAAATTGACCATCCTGATGCATCTTACGTGCTACTTGCGCATTTATTTGCTCGGATTTGCATGTTGACCGGCTTGTCTAAATGAGTGAAAATAAGCAGTGTTAGGACTAAGGGAGGGTAACCATTTGTTTTGAAAAAACCCCAATGCCCAAATAGTACCGAAATGCTGCCGGATTTTTGAAAAATAAAAAAAGAAAATTGTTTGGAAAAAATAGAAAGAAAATTGTGGTTCAGAATAGTTTTGATTTTGGCAAATCTGCCCGAACTACGCCGGTTTGATTCTCACCGGATGTGAGATACGTAGGCAACCCTCATCGGGTCCAACCACCCTTTTGCAAAAATAGCCAAAAATACCCAAATTGTAATTTTTGTCAAAATAAGTCGGGTGATGTCATTCTTGTTTTAAAATAAGCCGAATGTCCCCAAATAGACGCCGGAAGGCCGTTTTGCAAGAACAGCCACCCTGAGTCATTTTTAAATGGTTTGCGGGCACAGTCTTAAAATCTTCCTCCTAGAAGTGCTGAAAGGCCGTATCTGCAAAACCAAGTCCTTGTTTTTCTAGATAAAGAAAAGTTTGCAAAAACAACCACTTTTTCCTTTTAGGTCAGAATAAGTCATTAAAATACTCTTTAGCTGTCTTTCTTTCGTAAATAAAAATAATGAAAAATACAAATTTTGAAAAATTGAGCCCGAAAATATTTTTTGAAAATTCCCAAAGTTCCAATAAAAAGAAAAGAAATGTTTAGAAGTCTTTCTTTCAAAAATTCAAAAGAAAAATCAAAATCAAAATTCAAAAGTACATATTTCCCTTTTTTCTTTTAAAGCATTCCGAAAAAAAAAAAGAGTTAGCTTATTTGCAAGAACTACGCTTGGTCTGATTCATGCGGGGTCATGATACATAGGCAATCTCCATAGGATTCGACCGTAACCATAAAAAAAAGAGAGAAAATACGAGGGAAGGAAATAAAAGAAAAATCAGAGAGAAAGAAACGCAAAAAGAGAAAATAAGGAATCGAGAGAAAAGCCATGGCAAAAGAAAAGGGAAAAGCAGAAAATAAAAAATAGAGGGAAAAGAGAAATGAGAGAAAAACAAAAAAACAGAAAGAAAAGGAAGAAAAACAACGAGTGGAAATCAAAAGAAGAGAAAATAGAAAAGAAAAGCCGGGATGACGCATGCAACCAGTGCAAACATGTAGACATCCGTTTAACTGTATAGGTGCATCACACCCCAATGTGCGATTACCTATCTGTTACTTGTCTCAAACTAACCGTGTGTTGCTGTCAATTCCAGCCTAGATTTTAGAAACGGTGGTTGGTTGTGGTAAGCTGGCATCACATCAATACTTTACCAGATCGAAAGGAAGTGTGGAAATGTCTACAGAAATGAATTTGCCCGCAGTCCCCATCTCTGAGGACAGCCCCATCTCGGGGATTCCTGCATCTGAGTCTGTCACAGCGGAAGAGAACCGGATACTACGTCTCCGACTCATGGAGATGTGGGACGCATGGACTAATGGCATGGAGCCTCCAAGTGCCATCCCTGGCTTTCCTGAATTCTTCCCGAGAACCGGGGGTACTTCTAACATCCCCATCAGTCATCCAAATACTCCATTGGGACAACCTACCATATCCGCTCACTTTGTAGGAACACCTTCTGAGGTCCGCCCCCAGGTGTTCACATCAGGAGCAGCTCCTAACATCTTCACTGCTCCAACATGCTCTGCTACAACACAGCCTTCACTGCCAAGGCCCGCCTTTGATCCCTCAGCTTTCACTTTCCAAAATTCCATCTTTCACGCAGATCCTCCTCAACATCCCACATACACTTACCCTCAGCCACCACCATTTGAGCTTACACCAGGGCAAGATAAAACTCCCAAAGCTCCTGAACAAGATGAGATAGCAAAGAGAATGTGGAGCCTTGAGCGGAGCTTGAAGAACATGCAAGGCTTGAGTGGGCAGAAGAGTGTATCATATACTGATCTGTGCATGTTCCCTCACGTGCATCAGCCTATGGGATTCAAAACCCCGAAGTTTGAGAAATACGATGGGCATGGCGACCCCATTGCTCACCTTAAGAAGTACTGCAATCAATTACGCGGTGCTGGCGGAAAAGAGGAGTTGTTAATGGCTTACTTTGGAGAAAGCTTGGTAGGCATCGCCTCGGAATGGTATATGGACCAAGATGTCTCACGATGGCACATTTGGGACGATCTTGCCAGAGATTTTGTAAGGCAGTTTCAATACAACATAGACATTGCGCCAGACAGGAACTCCTTGGCGAATTTGAAGAAGAAGCCCTCAGAAAATTTCAGGGAATATGCTATTAAGTGGCGTGAGCAAGCGTCGAGGGTGAAACCTCCAATGGATGAAGTGGAAATGGTCACCGTATTTCTTCAGGCGCAGGAAGCAGATTATTTCCAGAACATGATGTCAGCCATGGGCAAACCTTTTGCAGAGGCTATTAAGATCGGTGAGATGGTGGAGAATGGTCTGAAGACAGGCAGAATCTTGAGCCAGATGCTAAACTCCAGAATTGGAAGGCTACGCCATTCCTGATCAGGCGGGAGTCCCAGTAAACTAGCCCTGCCACTTTTTCTGCATCTCGAGTTATTTCAGGGTGTAACTCGGATGTTTCATGTAGTTTCTTATCTTTAAATTCCCGAATGTGAACCCTGTTATCTTCAAAATTCAAAAAAATTAAATCAAAACTTCTTCGTTCATTTTTTTTCTTTCTGATTTTGCTATTTTCTCCTTCATTTTCTTCTCTTTAGTTCTAATAATGCAGCTTTAAATAACATGACATGCTTGCGGACTTCATGCCTAGACCCCAAAACGCTGTCAGATTTCGAAATCATGAATCAAGAGTCGGAATGCAAAGAAGGTAACTTTGAGGAAATAAAACAAAGAATTGGAATAACCGAAGGAAAATTGGTTCGCACATTACAATAAGAGAGTGTGATGTACTCAGGGAATATCCGGGCAGTCGTACCAACAAAGAATGTCCCATTCTTACAACAAGAAAGTGCGGCCCAGGAATCTTGAAATAGGACAACTGGTGTTAAGACGCAACAAAAGGAAAATTTGCTCCTAATTGGAAAGGTCCTTACATCATCAGAAGGATACTGCTAAGAGGAGCATGATATTTGGGAGACATCGAAAGAAATGATCTTGAAACAGCAGATGCAATAAAAAGGTACTACGTCTAATCCTCATGCGGCGATGGCTTTTGTGCAATTGAGATGACGAAGGCTTTTCTTCCCGCTACCCAAACACTATCAATCCTTTGTAAACCTTTCGAGCCGGTTACTCTTCTTTGATCACCCTCTTTGGAACCCGGAAGTACCAGCGGAAAAGAAGAGGAAAAGAAAAAGAAAAAGAAAAGGAAAAGAAAAAGAAGAGAAAAAGAAAAGAAGAGAAAAAGAAAAGAAAAGAAAAAGAAAAGAAAGAAAAAGAAAAAAAAATTTGTTCCGCCTGAACTACGTTTGACTTGATCCCGAAAGGGTACGTAGGCAGCCTCTCTCTGGGGTTCAGTCACACCAAAACAAAAATCTCAATTTCCCCAAAAGTTGAAACTGGGGCAGATGATATAATGGTTCGGCCATAAATCCGCCGAAATGGTTCCAAAGTTGTAGTTCCGCCCAAAATTCTGTTTTCCCCAAAAACCTTGTCCAAGTCCTTCCGATCAATTGGCAAAGGCATGGAAGTGAAGAACGTCATTGTTGGAATCTGACACTATGCAAATTGAGAGAAATAAAATGAGAGAGTCTTATCGGTGAAAACCTTCGGGCACCATAAGGCGATGGTGAGTAGAGAAGCTGAAAATGAGAGAGTCCGCTTAGTGAAAACTCGTAAAGAGCACTATTGGGCGACAGTGAGAAGAGAAATGAGAGAGGTCGATTGGCGAAAACCCGCAAAGGGCGCTGTCGGCCGAAAAGAAGACATCTCACTATTACAAGAGTCCTGGCAAAGTTCCCTGGTTTTGAAGTACGGATCAATGGGTTCACAAGAAGCCGGAAAGTTTGGGGTCGGGCGTCCAGTCCAAGAAGCATGTCATGATCATTTGAAGCCAACATGTATACACCAGATAAGTCCTTCTTTTCCCGAAAGGGATGCTTCTCTTTAAACTCATCTGATTGCCTTTCTGCATACTTCTCTTTGAATCCCTTTCGGTTTAACTCTGATTCCGTAACTAGTATAAAGAAAAGGTGGCAGGACCGGTTTTACAGGGCTCCGCCTGGTCAGAGTCGAAGAAATACCCAGCCTCAGCGAGTGCGTCAGGCCAATCTCGACTGACCATAGTGATTGATGCTTTCGAAGCAAGAACATTGGAAAAAGAAAGGAAGTCAAAGGCAAAGGTCTCAAGGGCAGAATAAAGTGAAAAGGCTAGAGCCCACACGGGTGAGTCATAATGAAATCCTAAAAGCTGAACCCGATCGGTTTGAAAAGGGATCTACCCTCAAGCCAAACAAGCAGCAAAGTTCTCAACGGAAATGGGGCCGGGATCAAGCAACTGAGATGATCAAGGCCACAAAACCAACCACCGTTTCAAACTAACAAATTGTTCTTTGTTGAAAACAGGTCTAATTCAAAACAACTGTGCAAGAAGCAGGTGCAGTCCAAAAGGAAATGAAATGCGCAAGCGCTGAAACAACTTTGCAGCAGGAAAACGACCAAAAAGGAAGTTTCCCCTCCCCAAGTTCTTTCATGTGTTTTGCTAAATAAAGGAAAACATAAAGAGAAACAAAGAAGAAGAACAAAGAAGAAAGAAATAAAAATGAAAATCCCAAAAGAAAAACAGATCATGGTAGCATAGGATCCCATTCCTTAAATATCCCGGCCAAAAAACCGAGGATCTCCCGGCCAAAAAAACCGAGGATCTCCCGGCCAAAAAACCGAGGAGCCTTTTCTTTCCAAATCCCGGCCAAAAAACTGAGGATCTCCCGGCCCAAAAAAAAACCGAGGAGCTTTTTCTTTCCAAATCCCGGCCAAAACACCGAGGATCTCCCGGCCAAAAAAACCGTGGAGCTTTTTCTTTCCAAATCCCGGCCAAAAAACCGAGGATCTCCCGGCCAAAAAACCGTAGAGCTTTTTCTTTCCAAATCCCGGCCAAAAAACCGAGGATCTCCCGGCCAAAAAACCGCGGAGCTTTTTCTTTCCAAATCCCGGCCAAAAAACCGAGGATCTCCCGGCCAAAAAACCGGTGAGCTTTTTCTTTTCAAATCCCGGACAGAAAACCGAGGATCTCCCGGCCAAAAAACCGGTGACCTTTTTCTTTCCAAATCCCGGAACAAAAACCGAGGATCTCCCGGCACAAAAACCGTGGAGCTTTTTCTTTTCCAAATCCCGGAACAAAAACCGAGGATCTCCCGGCACAAAAAACCGTAGAGCTTTTTCTTTCTAAATCCCGGCCAAAAACCGAGGATCTCCAGGCCAAAAAACCGTAAAGCTTTTTCTTTCCAAATCCCGGCCAAAAAACCGAGGATCTCCCGGCCAAAAAACCGAGGAGCTTTTTCTTTCCAAATCCCGGCCAAAAAACCGAGGATCTCCCGGCCAAAAAACCGCGGAGCTTTTTCTTTTCAAACCCCGACCAAAAATCGAGGATCTCCCGGCCAAAAAAACCGTGGAGCTTTCTTTTTCCAAATCCCGGCCAAAAAACCGAGGATCTCCCGGCCAAAAAACCGTGGAGCTTTTTCTTTCCAAATCCCGGCCAAAAAATCGAGGATCTCCCGGCCAAAAAACCGTGGAGCTTTTCTTTCCAAATCCCGGCCAAAACACCGAGGATCTCCCGGCCAAATAACCGTGGAGCTTCTTCTTTCTAAATCCCGGCCCAAAAACTGAGGATCTCCCGGTCGAAAAACCGTGGAGCTTTTTCTTTCCAAATCCCGACCAAAAAAACCGAGGATCTCCCGGCCAAAAAACCGTGGAGCCTTTTCTTTCCAAATCCCGGCCAAAAAACCGAGGATCTCCCGGCCAAAAAACCGAGGAGCTTTTCCTTTTCAAATTCCGGCCGAAAAACCGAGGATCTCCCGGCCAAAAAACCGTGGAGTTTTTTCTTTCCAAATCCCGGCCAAAAACCGAGGATCTCTCTACACATTCCTGATTTGATTGCTTAGATATGTGTCACAACTAACTCACGAAATTTTCCTAGTGAAAACTGGGGCAGAAAATTTCGTTCGTTTGTTTGTTTTGGTATCATAAGCAGGTCAACCTCAAGACACAAGGTGTGAGATGACCAATGGAATAAATCTCAATCCAGAATCAAGAAAAGAAGAAAAGAACAAAAAGAAATGAATTCAAATGTTGAAGCAAACAAAGGTGCAGATTGCTCAAATTTGAGTAAAGTCATAGGCTCCACCGATCCCGCTTTGACCCAATGCTGCAGAAAGAAGTAAACACCTACAACTTGCGAGCATCAAGATTCAGATCGGAGTCCATAGCAAAACTAGCCAAGACTCAAGATCAAACTTCAGAAGACTCATAGATAGGAATCTTGTAACTCGTAGCTGATAGGCTTAGTTAGTCTTTTTCATTTTTGATTTTGATGTAATAACGGGACCGCGGACCGGAACCTCGACGGCACCTCGCTCAGCTCTAAACCTCGGTACTCCATCATCTCATTCATTTCTGAACTACACGTGACCTGATTCCTTTATAGCCAAGGATATGTAGGCAGCTCAGATACCAGGGCTCGGTCACATTCTCCCTCCTCTTAGTTTTTGCTCTCCTTAAATAAGGGTCGGGTCAAAAAACCTGTCTAGTCATTCTTTGTCTGAAAACTCTTCGCGTTTCCAGTCAAAGAGGGGCAGCAAGAGCTGTCACACCTCCTTTTTTTACACACCTACCCCGAAGGATAATGTATAAGGGAGTTTTTCCATTTAAAGTGACATTATTCGAAATGGGATTATTTATTTATTTCTAGAGTCGCCACTTGAGAAAGGATTGGCTTTTGGTGTCCCAAGTCACCAATTTAATTTAAATCCCAAATTGAGGAAAATTCGACTTCCCAATTGGAGTCTGCGAACCAGAAATTCTGAATAAGGAATTCTGTTGACCCGGGGGAAGGTGTTAGGCACCCCCAGATCCCGTGGTTCTAGCACGGTCGCTTAAATTATTATAAATGGCTAAAAATCTGATTTTTATACATATTCCAACCTATAATGTAATTTTTAAGATCATTTACCGCTTTTAGTTATCTTGTTTTTACGAAAGTGAACGCCGTTTAAGAGCATATTTTTGGATCACGTCACATGAAATGCACCCGGATCCTCAACACCTCTTCAACATTTTGGGATTTGGATTTGGGTAACATGAAATGCACACCCGAATTTAGGAAGGTAAAACTATTAAATAACGCCTAAAGCAACTAGCGTGTTGATATCTTTGCGGGAAGCCATGGAAATTTGCTAAATGGATTACCCGATTTCTAAAATATTTTAACATAGTATTTAGTGAGGGCCCCGCAATTTATATGTTTTATGCGGCGAGGCTCGTCTCACGTTTTATTTAAAGGCCATCCTAAAAGAAACTATGATTTTCTATTACAGTGTTGTCTCTAAAAGGGCCTTAATTAATTCGCATTTATAAATTCGGGCCTCAAATTCAAGTCCGAATTCAAACAAAAGGAAAGACCCTCTTAATTTGAACCCGCCACCTAATTTGAAACCCAAATTTGTATTTGTGAATTAATTCCCGATATTCTAATGTAGGTTTAAAAGACTTTTGGACTCAACAATTTGGGCTTTGAACATTGGGCCCAGTCCTGTGACATGGAGTTGTCCAGTAACTGGGCTTTTCAGCGGCAGCCCAATGATGGTAATATGTTTCGAAGTAAAGGCCAGGTTGTCTATTGGGTAAGTGGGTTAAACGTTGGGCCTAACACATGGACCAGCAAGGAGGAACTGTTGCCAGTTAAACACATTCAATCCAAATTCGATAGTTGTTTGGGTTTGGTTTACATGCTCTTAACTTTAAGGAGTTGAAATGAAAATTTGATGATGAAGTCATAACTAATTCCTGGAAATTTGAATATGCTAAACATGCTGAAGCTTAAATGTTGAAATCGTAACTAAGATAATGCTGATCATGCTAAAGTTTGTTAAAAAAAACACGCTGGAGCCAATACTATTGAACAAGCACCTGGAGTTCAAACTATAACTATTCAGGTTCGAGTCCAATCATATTTATATACATCTACATATCCAGGTTTATTTAATTGCAAGCAGTAGATGAGATCCATTACGAAAAACAATAGGAATATGGGAAACTAACTAGACATGCTGTCCAACTCTAAACCATCCTTTCTAATGCTCAACTACTGACCACAAATGAAGACCTGACATCAATTTCTATATTTACACTAGTGCTCAATAATGAAAATTAATACAAACAACAATCCAAATTATGCACGAACAGCCCCATAATAACAGTCCATGATTATACAACCCATGGCCCGTTGTGTCATGTAAATACAAGCTAAGTAGTTGCAATTTAATTAACGCCTATTAATCTACTAGCACATCACAACCCAGGCAATCATGGTTCAAGGGCAAATAGTTGGGCATTTTATTCCACTTTCAAGCTCTGAGTTACAGCAAGGAGATTCGAACATGTACCTAAGGCTTTCAATGGAACAATATTTTTGAGGATTTTGAAAGTTTTCTGTTATTATTTTTTTTGGTTTTTTTTTTTCTACAGAATTTAAGATCTAAAATGAAGGTTTAGGCTATAAGAATTCAGGTTTGAACTCCCCTTTTATTTTTTGGAATTCCGATTTGAGTTTTTGGCTTTTAAGAGGAGAATTTGGGGAAAAGTATAAGCTGGAAGTTTTCTGGAAATTTTTTCAGAGGTCTAAAACTTGTTAGTGAAGGCATTAGGGGTGCCTTTTATAGGCAAAGAATGGGGCAGAAGATTCTGGAAGTTTTTACCTATTTTCCCTCCCTTTTTAATTTCAGATTTTGACTATTAGACCCTAATTTTGTGACTTGTTACCCAAGCTACTGCATTAAAATGTAGAAAACTTACACTAAGGCCTCCTTCTAGAAGGCCCTAGAGTATTTTTTAGCTATGAAAAACCTAAACTACCCTTGCTTGAGTCCTGAAATTACTGTCTTAACAAACCGGGCCATTTTCAATGCCCAAAATACCCTGAAGACCCCCTGAAATTACTAACCAAACCCAGACCCCTTGCACTAGTTAAAATTTGGCCATGGTTACTCATAATGAGTCTAAATCAGCTATATCCAAACCCTAAACCTAATTGGATTGGAAAAAATAAATACTGAATTGAAGAACAATCAAAGAATTAAGCTAATCGATTAAACATTGCTCAAAACAGACTTGAACCTAAAAATTAAAAGGAAACAAAAATCAAATTGCAAAGTTAATACTCCTACATACTATCCTACTTATCAGAATTGCCAAACACCTAACTACAATTCGAATCCAAATTACTGTCATTCAAAAACAATTTTAATAATTAAAGTTAGATTGAAACAGGTTTAGCTATACTAACATCAACCAAAACAGAATCAAAAATCAAAATTAACTAACATCAAACAATTACTGAAATTCAGGTTAAAACGAAACAAACAAGAACACTAAAAAAAAGAAAAGAAAGTTGAAAACTCACTGATTTCATCTTGATAAGAAAGCCTTTCGAAACTGAGTTCCAGTTAATATTATGTGTCTATTTCATCAAAATAGACCTATAATATTAACTAGAACTCAATCGACCTTAAGAATCCCCAACCAAGCTCGAACTGCATGAACCCTAGATCCGCAATTTGGCGAGTTCTGGCGAGATTTGAGGGATTTTGGTTATAGATTAGGGATGAGGGAGGCCAGGGGAGTGTGGGGTGTGAATTTGGGCCGGTTTGGACAAGGTTGTGTTTTGGCCGGAAATTTCGATCTAATATTCGAGACGATTAGTAGTGATTCGAAGGAAATTACTTTGGCGGTTGGAAAGAGGGGGGGAAAGGCGAGTCTATGGTGAAATTTTGGGGCCATTTGGAGCTTCGCCGGCGGCGGCGACGATTTCCGGCCGGCGGCGGAGGGGCAGTGGCGTTACGCCGGCGTGCAATAGGGATTCTGAGAGATGATTGAGGGGTAGGGGGGTCTATCCGACACTAATATATTAATTTTGACCCAGTTCCCAGCCGTTGGATCAAGGATCCTCGACGGCTGGGATTGCTTGACGACAAAACGTCGTCGTCGTTTCACTTAAGGGGGAAGCAGGCCGGGTTTAGACGGGGTTTGGGCCTGGTCTGGGCAACAGTCGGACAGGTTCAAGGGTGTTCATTGCTTGGGCCTGGGTGATTTAGCCCAATTCTTGGCAGCCATTTTTTCTTTATTGTTTTAATTGCTTTCTTGTATTTTATTGACTTGCTTTTGTATTTTATTTTTGTACTTTTGTATTTATTTATTTTTTCTGATTTTATAAAATGCCAAAACAAAACCTAATTAAACTATTTAACTTCTAAAAATTATTTAAAACTCTACATTTAACAATTAACAATTAAAAGTGCAAAGAAACTATTTTTTTGCAATTTTCTTTAAATTTGTTCTAAAACTAATTAATACCTAATTAATACTAAAATTATGGAATTAAATCCCTAAATGCAGATGCATATTTTTTGTGTTTTCATATGAATAAAAAAAATACAACCAATTAACACAAAAATTTAACAAAAAATTCACAAAAATTGTAAAATAATTAACAAATCAATTATTCGAAACTTTTAATTTGCTTAAGGCAAAAATCACGTGCTCAAAAAGAGATCTCTATGTTATGTCTTTATGAAAAAATATTGAAACTGATATAAAATGTTTGGTGACGACATCTATGATAGCGCTAAATATATATATGAGGATCATAAGTCTGAAGAAACAATTCGAATAAAATTGGTTTCATATGAAAGACATGTAGTTTTAAAAATGTAGTTCAAACACTTGAAAGTATAAAGTCAATGGTATGTGCAATCAGTGTTCGATATCTTATATGTCTATCATGACATGAAAACTTGATATGCATCTAAGTCTATTATATGGCTTATATGACTTAAAAATCCTCGAAGGATTTAAATTGCTTAAAGCATATAGAATTCATGGTCATGAAGTATTATATCCTAAATGCAATTTGTGCACATATGTATCTTGCTATAACTATAAGCATGATAATATGATAGCAAGAGTTTTCACCCCTATGTGAAGATATTGAAATAATGATTCCAACAAGATCATATGAAGACAATACATCTATCAGGGATGATGATTTCAAGGTGAAACAAATTCGTTGAAGTTAATATGGCTGATATTGTTTATCAAATATCTACCAACGATCTTTTGAAGATAGTGCACAAGATTGGAATGCCAATGCTTAAGGATGTGAATTGATGCTCTCATCAGGGGGAGTTAATACGCGTTGTACTCTTTTTTTCTTGCAAGGTTTTGTCCCACTGGGTTTTCCTTGCAAGGTTTTTAACGAGGCAACCAAAAGGCGTATTATTAGATATGTGTACTCTTTTTCCTTTTCTAGAATTTTTTCCCACTGGGTTTTATTTTAGTTAAGGTTTTAACGAGGCACATTATCTGTTGAATAGACATTCAAGGAGGAGTGTTATAAATAGAATTGTATTTATGGTGAATGTCTATATTTAGAGAGATTCTAGGGTTTATTACTTGGTGGTTAAGTCACCCTCTCCCTATAAATAGAGGGTTCCATTCCATTGTAACTCATCCCAAATCAATAAGAATTCTCTCTCTCTACTTTTCTCTGTAATACTCTTCTTCTTCTTTTATTGTTTCATAACAATTATGAAATTGTTTGATCTAATTTCCGAGGAGAAGGAAAAGGTAATGGACAAACTCTAGCAATATGGGACAAGCTGGAGAATGACTATGAAATGGTTCATAAGCCCATGATGTATTTAGGCGGCCCGTGATATTGGGCTAGCTATAGCTGGAATTGATCCGGGTATTATTCGTAACAGTAATTACTAAGGGTGTGTTTGGTATGAAGGGAAATATTTTTCGGAAAATATTTTGGAAAATATTTTGAACCAACTCAGTTTTCTCCAATTGGAGGAAAATGTTGTCCCTATCAAGCGAAGGGAAAACATTTTCCAAAACTCTTTTTCAACCTTNACAACATGTGCATTTGACTTAGGGGACTCAACACAGGGGTTGGGTCCGTCTAGGACAGGTGACCTGAAATAAATTGACCATCTTGATGCATCTTAGGTGCTACTTGCGCATTTATTTGCTCGGCTTTGCATATTGACCGGCTTGTCTAAATGAGTGAATTATGAAAATAAGCAGTGTTAGGACTAAGTGAGGGTGACCATTTGTAGTGAAAAACCAAATGCCCAACTAGTACCGAAATGCTGCCGGATTTTTGAAAAATAGAAAAAAAAAAATATTTAGAAAAAAAAGGGAAGAAAATTGTTGTTCAAATACATTTTTGATTTTGGCAAATTTGCAAGAGCTACGCGGGTCTGATTCTCACCGGATGTGAGATACGTAGGCAAACCTCATCGGTTCCGACCCCACTTTTACAAAAAAATACCAAAAAATATTTTCTATTAGTTCCTTCATTAAAATCTTTCTTAGAAATACAAAAAAAAAAGAGAAATAGTTTTAAACTACAAAAAAATGGTTTCCTTCTTTCTAATGTTTTTCATGAAATAACAAGAAAAATCAATAAAAATGAAAATCCAAAAATACAGGTTTCCTTCATTTTGAAGTATTTTTCAAAAAATCCAAACAAAAGAAATCAGAAACAAAAATCCAAAAATACTCTTTTCTTCTTTAGAAGTCTTTTTTTTGTAAATGTCAATAAAAATTTTGAAAATTGAAGTCCAAAAATATTTTTGCTTTTCTCTAGAAGTACTTTTGTAAATAAATAAAAGCTCAGAAATTCAAAACATTTTTCTTAAAGAAGTCTCTCTTTCGAAAATTAAGAGGTTACTCTAAAATCCAAAAATATTTTCTTTTTTCGTTAGAAAAAGAGAAAACAAATGAAAAACTCAAACAAAAAGTATTTTCTTTTTGCTTTTAAAATTCCCAAGTTCAAATCAAAAAAAAAAAAGGAATTTTCAGAAGTCTTTCTTTCAAAAATAAAATCAAAATCAAAAATCCAAAACAAAATTCCTTTCTTCTTTTAAAGCATTTTTTTTAGAAAATTCCAAAAGAAAAAAAAATCAAAAATATTTTTTCTTTTGCCTTAAAGCTTCATGTCTAAATTTTTATATAAAAAAGGGAGTTAGTTTACTCAATTCCCAATTTGCCCGAACTACGCTGGTTTGATTCTCACCGGATGTGAGATACGTAGGCAACCCTCATCGGGTCCAACCACCCTTTTGCAAAAATAGCCAAAAATACCAAAATTTTAATTTTTTGTCAAATAAGTCGAGTGATGCCATTCTTGTTTTAAAATAAGCCGAATGTCCCCAAAAGGGCGCCGGAAGGCTGTTTTGCAAGAACAGCCACCTTGAGTCATTTTTAAAAGGGTTTGTGGACACAACATTAAAATCTTCCTCCCAGAAGTGCTGAAAGGCCGTATCTGCAAAATCGAGTCTTTGTTTTCTTAAATAAAAGTTTTGAAAAATAGCCACTTTTTCCTTTTAGGTCAAAATAAATCATTAAAATACTCCTTAGATGTCTTTCTTTCTTAAATAATAAAGATAAAAAAAATACAAATTTTGAAAATTGAGTCCGAAAAATATTTTTGCTCAAAAATCCAAAACATTTTCATAAAAGTCCCTCTTCCGAAAATTAAGAGGCAACTTTCACAATCTAAAAAAAAATATTTTTCTTTCGTGTTTAGAAAATAAATGAAAATTCAAACAAATATATTTCTTTTTACTTCTAAAATTCCCAAAGTTTCAATAAAACGAAAAGGTAGAAGTCTTTCTTTCAAAAATTAAAAATCAAAATCAAAATATTTCCCTTTTTCCTTCTAAAGCATTTCTTTCAAAAATTCAAAAAAAAAGTTAGTTTATTTACCTTATTTGCAAAAACTACGCTTGGTCTGATTCATGCGGGGTCATGATACATAGGCAATCTCCATAGGATTCGACCGTAGCCCTAAGAAAAAGAAAAAAAAAAGGAATACGAGGGAAGGAAATAAAGGAAAAACAAGAGAGGAAAAGGAACGCAAAAGAAGAGAATAAGGAATCGAGAGAAAAACCATGGCAAAAGAAAATGGAAAAGCAGAAAACGAAAAACAGAGGGAAAAGAAAATTGAGAGAAAAATAGAAAGAGAAAGAAAAGCAAGAAAAACAGAGAGTAGAAATCAAAAGAAGAGAAAATAGAAAAGAAAAGTCGAGATGACACATGCAACCAGTGCAAACATGTAGACATCCGTTTGACTGTATAGGTGCATCGCACCCCAATGTGCGATTACCTATCTGTTACTTGTCTCAAACTAATCGTGTGTTGCTGTCAATCCCAGCCTAGCTTTTAGAAACGGTGGTTGGTTGTGGTAAGCTGGCATCGCATCAATACTTTACCAGATCGAAAGGAAGTGTGGAAATATCTACAGAAATGAATTTGCCCGCAGTCCCCATCTCTGAGGACAGCCCCATCTCGGGGATCCCTGCATCTGAGTCTGTCACAGCGGAAGAGAACCGGATACTACGTCTCCGACTCATGGAGATGTGGGACGCCTGGACCAATGGAAGAGAGCCTCCAAGCGCCATCCCTGGATTTCCTGAACTATTCCCTAGATCTGAGGGTACCTCCAATATCCCCATCAGCCACTCTCATACTCCTTTGGGACAGCCTACCATGACCGCTCACTTCGTCGGAACGCCTTCTGAGGTCCGCCCCCAGGTCGTTCCCAGC
>NW_017676442.1:17999-21053 GCF_001879085.1 Nicotiana attenuata
ATCGGGTGTACACAACGGTAGGATTCACTGCTGCCGTGGGTGAACCGGAAGTTGCACTAGCTAATGACAAACCCATCGAGACACAGACCAACGATAGCACGCTAACAGCCATCCTAAAGAAGATGGAAGAAATGGAAAATGAAAACAAGGCGCTCCGCAGTCAGATGAAGGAACATCAGGAGAGGGTCGACAGATCCCCGGTGCTCCCAAGTTGCTACCAAAACGCGACGTGGGAAGGTTCGTTGAACAACCATACACTGAAGAAGCTGCCCCTCACTCCACCCCAAAAACCTTCAAGATGCCACCATACTTGAGGGTATATGACGGAACCACAGATCCCGAGGATCTTCTGATCCACTACGTCACCGCTGTGAAGGGCAACGACCTATCGAAAGAACAGGTACCGTCGGTACTGCTGAAGAAGTTTGGCGAGACGTTGACAGGAGGGGCCTTAACATGGTACTCTCAGCTACCGGCTAAGGCAATATCAACGTTCGAGGAAATGGCGGATAAGTTCGTCACAGCCCATGCAGGCGCGAAGAAAGCGGAGGCCAGGGTCAACGACATCTTCGCCGTCAGGCAAACCACAGGAGAGGGACTCAGGGACTTCCTGGCAAGGTTTAACAGGGTAAGGATGAGTCTACCAAACGTATCGGAAGGTATGGCAGTCGCCGCTTTCCAGAACGGGCTGAGCAGGGATGGTTCGAAGGCAACCAAGAAGCTGCTGAGATGCCTCATGAAATATCCCCCTACCACATGGGAGGAAATCCACAACGCCTATTGCGCCGAGGTACGAGCGGACGAGGACGATCTTAATGGGCCGACCCAACGACTAACAACGATACACTCAGAAACGAGGAGAGATCGACGGAACGAAGGACGACGAGAACAACTTCCCCGCTCCAACAGAGATCGACATCAGCCATACACCAGATCCTCCCATCCGCCACCAAGGCATACAGACGCGCTACAGCGACACGTCGCCCCACTCCGAAACGAAAGAGGTACGCCCCCTTTATTAACCGCCCATAACTTTTGTGTATCTCCCTCAGAAATAGTGTACGCACTGGAGAAGCTGGGCACCAAGGTGCAGTGGCCGCAGAAGATGAAATCAGACCCTGCCACAAGGAAATCAAACGCCCTATGTGAGTTCCATCAGGAACGGGGACACAAAACCGAAGACTGCATAGGCCTACGGCAAGAGGTGGTCAGGATGCTGAACCAGGGATACCTGAGGGAATTACTCAGTGACAAAGGGAAAATCAACTTTGCACGCGGACGAGAACAACCCCACGGGCCGCCGAAGCCACCTTCCCCAGTGCGCACGATAAACATGATCGTCGGAGGCGGCGACGAGTCCGTGATCAATCACGTCAAGTTCGCCACCACACACAGGCTAAAGCGGACCATCGCCCATGAACGGTATGACGACTTCGAAGATAGTATCACATTCGATAAGTCTGATGCCGACGGTTTGTCTTTCCCTCATTATGATGCTTTAGTTATCACTTTACGTATCGCTGATACGGATGTTAAAAGAGTCATGATCGATGACGGAAGTGGCGCCGGTATTATCCACCCAAGGGTCCTCGTACAAATGGGACTCGAGGATGGGGTAATACCGCGCTGCATAACACTAATCGATTTTAACAATGCAGTGGAACGGACGTCCGGAGAAATAGCACTGCCCGTCTTAGCGGGAGGAGTCACGCTGGAAACAACTTTCCACGTGATGAACCAAGAAACGGCGTACAGCGTCATCATAGGATGCCCGTGGATACACGCCATGCGAGCGGTCCCTTCAAGCCTCTACCAAGTGATCAAATTCCCTACCCCATGGGGAGTATTCAGTATTCGAGGCGAGCCACGCACCGCACAAGAATGCTACAAAATAGCCCAAGACTGCGCCCACACCCAACAGCTAAAGGGGGCGAGCGCGGAGGCATAGCAATTAGCCGTGTCGGGGACTAAGGTCAACCCGACAATGGATGCTATCAAAGACCCCGACGTCGTGGAGGCCTGTAAAGCAACGGTTGAAGATCTCAACCCAGTCCAATTGGACGAAACCAATCTTACGAAGAAAGCCTATATCGGGCACGGTCTCGCCAACCCAAGTAAGTATCGTGAATTCTTAACTAACCATGCAGATTTGTTCGCCTTTTCCCATTCAGATATGCCGGGAATCCCGCGAGACATCGCCACCCACAAGCTGAATGTCGATCCATTACATCCGCCTGTGCGACAGACAAGGAGAAAATTCAACGCCACTATCAATGAAGCGGTCAGTAAGGAAGTAGACGAGTCGCTGGCCAACGGCTCCATCAGAGAATCAAAGTACCCCCAGTGGGTCGCCAATGTCGTCATGGTCAAAAAGAAAAACGGGAAGTGGAGAATGTGTGTGGATTTCACTGATCTAAACAAAGCATGCCCAAAGGATTCATTCCCACTACCCCACATCGACCAACTGATCGACGCCACTGCAGGACATGAACTACTGAGCTTCCTAGACGCCTACTCCGGCTACAATCAAATCATGATGGCCGAGGAGGACCAAGAGAAGACAACTTTCATCACCCACCAAGGGACTTACTGCTACAAGGTAATGCCCTTCGGGCTCAAAAATGCAGGGGCTACGTACCAGAGACTGGTCACCAAAATGTTCAAAGAGCAGCTCGGTAAGACTATGGAAGTCTATATCGACGACATGCTGGTAAAGTCGACAAGAAAAGAGGACCACATCGACCATCTGAAAGAAACCTTCGAGATATTGAGAAGGTACGGGATGAAACTGAACCCCGAGAAATGCGCCTTCGGCGTGGCATCAGGAAAATTCTTAGGGTTTCTCGTATCACAACGAGGTATCAAAGTCAATCCAGATCAAATCAAGGCGATAGACGCGATACCTGAGATACTGAACAACAAAAAGCAGGTGCAAAAGCTGACGGGACGAATAGCCGCCTTGTCTAGGTTCATCTCACGGTCCTCCGACAGATGCCATAAGTTTTTCAATGTGCTGAGAAAGGGCAATGGGTTACAGTGGAATGAGGAATGCGT
>NW_017676442.1:41748-44791 GCF_001879085.1 Nicotiana attenuata
TACGACATCGATATCCTCTATCACCCAGGAAAGGCTAATGTTGTAGCAGATGCTCTTAGTCGAAAATCTATGGGGAGCTTAGCTCATATGGAGGCAAACCACAGGCTATTGGCAAGGGAAATTCGTCAGCTGGCTAATTTGGGAATTCGCTTGGCGGGTTCTAGTGAAGGAGGGGTAATTGTGCAAAATAGAGCCGAATCGTCGCTCGTGTCGGAGGTGAAAGAAAAGCAATTCAGTGACCCATTGCTAGCACAACTGAAAGAAGGAATTCATAGACACAAGACCACAGCTTTTTCCTTAGGCATGAATGATGGTGCCCTACGGTACCAAGACTGCCTATGTGTTCCTGATATTGACGGTCTTCGGGAAAGGACCATGGCAGAGGCTCACACATCCAGGTATTCCGTGCACCCAGGTTCTACGAAAATGTATCATGATCTCAAGGAGATTTATTGGTGGAACAACATGAAGAGGGATGTGGCGGACTTTGTGGCGAAATGTCCGAATTGTCAGCAAGTGAAGGCCGAACATCAAAGGCCCGGTGGATCGGCTCAAAGCATAGAAATTCCGATGTGGAAATGGGAAATGATTCACATGGATTTTGTGGTAGGGTTGCCGCGCACTCCGCGCAAGTTTAACTCAATTTGGGTAAGCGTGGATCGACTCACAAAATCAGCGCACTTCTTGCCGGTTAAATCTACCGACACAGTGGAACAGTATGCTCAGTTATATATCAAAGAAATAGTCAGGTTACGTGGCACTCCAGTCTCAATCATTTCAGATCGAGGGGCTCAGTTCACGGCCAACTTTTGGAAGAAATTTCACCAAGGTTTGGGTATGCAGGTAAATCTTAGCACAACTTTTCATCCACAAACCGATGGGCAAGCAGAGCAGCCTATTCAGACGCTTGAAGACATGTTGCGTGCTTGTACTCTTGATTTCAAAGGTAGCTGGGATGACCATTTGCCGCTCATAGAATTTGCCAACAACAACAGCTTACATGCTAGCATCTAGATGGCACCATTCGAGGCATTGTGTGGTAGGAGATGCATGTCTCCCATTGGGTGGTTCGAGGTTGGAGACGCGGAATTGATAGGGTCGGACCTCGTGCATCAGGCCATGGAAAAGGTCAAGATTATTAAGGAAAGGCTGAAAACTGCTCAAAGTCGCCAAAAGTCTTACTCGGATATTTGTCGCAGAGATTTGGAGTTTTAGGAAGATGATTGGGTATTTTTGAAGGTTTCCCCTATGAAGGGCATCATGCGGTTTGGGAAAAAGGGAAAGTTGATTCCGAGGTATGTCGGACCATACAGAATTATTCAGAGGATTGGTCAGGTGGCATACAAGCTCGATCTGCCACCCGAAATGTCATTGGTACACCCGGTCTTTCATGTGTCTATGTTGAGGAAGGTAGTGGGAGACCCGTCCACTATTGTGCCAGTTGAAACTATTGAAGTCAATGAAGGGCTGTCATGTGAAGAAGTTCCAGTTGCCATTCTTGATAGGCAAGTTCGGAAATTGCGAAATAAGGAAATTGTATCCGTGAAAGTGTCATGGCAAAATCAGCAAGTTGAGGAAGCCACTTGGGAAGCCGAGGATGAAATGAAAAAGAAGTACCCGCATTTGTTTGAATAGTCATGTAATAGCTTTTTATGCATTTGATTCCTACGAACTCTTATCTTGTCCCATTTTGGTGTTATATGTTGTCTATGTGGCCGTGGTTGGTGTTGTAAAAATACAAGTCATTTTATGATAAGAAACATGTATACGCTGTTAGGTTATGATTCTAGGGCTTTTTGACAGGTGGATAGGCCTAGATACAAAGGAAACTCTGGCAAAATTTTTGAAAATTTAGGTAGTTGGCCAAATTTGGAGACTATTAACAGGTTTTAGGTTGTAAAAGGCAGAAGGTTGCATAAAGAACTCCTTGTAAGTGACCCTTGATCCTCATTCGAGGACGAATGATCTTAAGTGGGGGAGGATGTAGGCCCCGTGAAAACTTGTACCCAAAACCTAAAAGCTCGTAGTGCCAAAGTTACGGATATGTGTTAGGAAGGTGTTCAGACCCTTTGTACTGATCTAGGTATTTAAAAATCAAGGACCAAAGTTTTCCAGAAAAGTACCATTATGCGGTCCAGAATGCGGTTGCAACTCAAGTATGCGGACCGCATTTCTGCCGCAGATTGAGTCAGTGGTTTGGTTAAAATTGAGGTCAAAATGCGATCCGTTATGCGATCGCATAACTGATATGCGGACCGCATTTCTATCGCAAAATGAGTCCATGTGCCAGTCAAATTTGAGGTCAAAAATGCGGTGCATTATGTGACCGCAAATCGTGTATGCGGACCGCATTTCCGCCGCAAACTGATGGATCAGATTTTTGGAGCACTTTTGCGGTCCATTCTGCAGACCACATTTCATCTTTGCGATCGCATACCTGACTCGGGGCTCCAATTTTTTAAATTTTAAACCCGATCCCCTGTCGATATATTTGGTGTTATAGCTCATTTTGAGCATATTATCTGATGCTTTTAGAGATAGAGGGAGGGTCTTAGAGAGGGAAAGTGTCTCCCATCAAATTCTCCTTGAGCCTTGCTAAAACATTGAAGATAATCAAGTGAAGACACCTAAATTTTCATTCCCAAGAGGTAAGATTCATCACCTCAGCTCTTATTTGTACACTTAGCTACATGGGCTCAGTAGAGAAGTAATTCATGAGTATAAGAATGAAGTTTTTACATGCATATCACACCATAAGATATTGGAAGGTAGAAAACTAAGAAGAAGGCAATTGGGGGTATAAAATGATAGAAATTCCTCACAAAAAGGGCCTAAGATCACAATGCACCTTTAGTGTTTGATGATATGCTAGAACCAAGCTAGAATTTCAATCTCGTCTCTAATTATCGGTTCAATTTGTAATTCTTACACAATATATAGAAGTGCTAAGAGTTCCGGAGTTTGGTATGGATTAAGGAAAGCTAAATTGAGGTATGTATGGCTAAAATCCCCTTTATTAGAAATGAGCTCCGTTGGCGTTTAT
>NW_017676443.1:0-8620 GCF_001879085.1 Nicotiana attenuata
GCAACACTTAGAAATTTTTCCGTTAACCACCCGAAATCATCCCGAGGCCCCCGGAACCTCAACCAAAAGCACCAATACCACCTTGCACCTTATTCGAACTTGTACCAATCCATAAAACACCTAAAACAACACCGGAAACCGATTTAATCAAAGATTCAAGCCTAAGAACTTCAAATTTCTTCCAAATACGATTTCGATCAAAAACCTAACCAAAACACGTCCGAATGACCTGAAATTTTGCACACACATCCCAAATGACATGACGGAGCTAGTGCAACCTTCGGAATTCCATTCCGACCCTCTGATCAAAAACTCACTATCGGACCGGAACTTCAAAAATACAAACTTTGGCATTTCAAGCCTAAATGAGCTACGGACTTCCAAAATACATTCCGAACACGCTCCCAACCCCGGAATCACCTAACGGAGCTAACGAAACCATCGGATTTCCATTCCGAGGTCGTCTTCACACTGTTCCGAGTACGGACCATTTTTCAACACTTAAGCTCTCATTTAGGGACTAAGTGTCCCAAAACACTCCGAATCCTAACACCGAACGTCCCGGCAAACCAAAATAGTAGAAATGAACTTAGGAGAAGCAGCTAATGGGGGATCGGGGCGTAAATTCCAAAAACGACCGGCCGGGTCGTTACAATTACTATGGATCAAACAACAGCTCGTAGATTTTTGAATTGAAGTGGGATGTATTCCAATATTTTGTGATAACACTAGTGCTATAAGTATGACAAAGAACCCTGTTCATCATAAGAGGACTAAGCACATAGATGTTAGACACCACTTCTTAAGAGATAACTATGAGAAAGGATTGATTTCAGTAGAATTCTGTGCTACTGATAAACAAATAGCCGACATCTTTACTAAAGCACTGAGTAGAGAAAACTTTGAGAGGAACAGGTTGGAATTAGGGATGATTAAGATCACCTAATAGGTCCAGTTCAGAATGCACAATGAAAAAAAATAAAAAAAACAAAATGAAAAAAAAATTGGTTAGGAGTTCTAACTGTTGTGTAAATATCTAGATCAATTCTTACTCAGTTTCATAGTTTAATCAGTATACTCCTGTGACATGTGTATATATGACTCACTGATCTCTTACAAAGTTTTTTCTATTATGACATTTGAGGCATGTTCAAGAGAGTTCTACTTGAAGAACCTGGTTCATCAGTATATGCTTATGAGAAAGTTCAGGTATGTTTTCTATACGTTGCACAATTAGAAAGATTAATTTTTCAATCATGAGCAGAAGTCCTACATTCATCAAATTCCCAGAAATTCTATCCGTTGAGCATTGAACCAGTTTCATTCTCCTAGAACTCTAAAGAAAATGGGATTTTTGCCTAAAATCTAGCGTCGCCTATTAACCACTAAGAGACCAGAATTCTAAAGTGATTAGACTTCTAATTGACTCCTGCAAAAAGCTGTCGTTACTGCAATTACTTCTAATCATCTTTAAATACTCACCACACCCTTCTTCATTATTTCATAAACGTCAAAAATCCTCTCTAGTTCTGATTATCTTTCTCTCCAAAATTCCTAAATCCTCTCCAGAAATAATTCACCATGACTAATCCCCAAGATAATCCTGGAACTCCCCCACCAGTATCCCCTTCTAATACATCCTCATCTACACCCCTAGTGAAACCCCAAAACCAAGGTTCCGCCGGCAGAAAATGTTGGCCAGAAAACTGTAGCTTCTGGTTCTTTGAGAAAAGCTCTAAATGAGAAATTGAGGGCTAGCCAGAAGAAGGAAAGTTCTGCTAAAGAATCTGACTCCAGCTCTGAGTCTGAAGCTTTTATATCTGCCAGCGAAGGTGAAGAACATGGTTCCTCTGACACTGATAAATATCAAGAAACCCCTGGTGAGGTAAATACTTGTTTGGTATTCTATGATGTAGTTGAAAAGGTTGAAAATAGGTTTGCCTTGGTTGGTCCTGTCAAGGATGTACATGGTGTTGATTCTAGTAGAAGAGGAGGTAAAAAGAAAGAAAAAGAGAGAGAGGGAGACGGTGGTAATGTGAGGGGAAATAAGAACGAAAAATTATTGGCTATCTGTGGGAATGTTGAAGAGAGTGGTAACAACTCAAGGGGAAATAGTTCTGGGGAGGCGGCTGAAGGGCTAGTAAATTTAAGCAAGCATCAAGATGAGCTTGGTGCATATGCTGAGGAAACACTTTGGCAGAACTTCTGAAGAAGGTTGGACAGTTATGATCCAAAGAAGCGCAAGGATTCCACACAAAAGGCTCCAACTGCTTCCAAGCCAACAAAGAAAAGTAAAGTGTCATCTCCAAAGCCTACTGTCCCTTCAGTACCTAAGGGAAGAGCTACCAGGAGCAGGATCAAGCAAAGTGAAGCAGAATTGCAGAAAGCTCTGGATGAGAGCAGGAATAAAAAGAGGGAAAAAGGAAAGGCTAAGGTTGTGGAGAGTGTTGAGATTGCAGAAGAAGAAGAGGAGATGGACCTGGTCCATCAAGAAAGAGGAACAACTGAAGAAGTTCCTACTCCCAAACCAAAAAGATCCAAAACTTCTTCCAAGAAGTCTTCCTCTTCACCTGTATCTGCTAAATCCTCCTTAGCCAAAAGAACCAGATCTGCAGTGAAAGGGAAACAGGTAAAAATTACTGAAGAAGAAGAAGAAGAATGGAGTGGAAAAGAAGAAGAGGAGGAGTCTGAGAAAGAACATGATAGGTTTGCCATCTTTGGCAGGAGAAAATTTTTGAAAGGAAGGTTGTTGAAAGACCTGGATGAGCCAGGTATGAGAAGATTGATGGATGCTCTTACTGCACAAGGGTGGAAGGACATGGTCCTTGAGATGGATGGAAGGCTGGCTAGAAATGAGTTGATTGAGTTCATGGCCAATGCCACTGTGAAAAATGGGGTAGTCTCCAGCAGGGTAAAGGGTGTAAAAGTAGAGTTTGATGCAATCAAACTGTGTGAGATTCTAAACATACCAAGTGAAGGATATGATGACTATACAAGGCAGGGGTGGCCATGTCTGGAATCTCTCCCCACTGCTCTTCAAATCACTAGGAATTTTTGTGATGCTGCAAATGCTGAAGATGTACCTGAAGCCAGATTTGTTCAGAAGAGTGAGCTGAGACCTGAGCACAAGGTCTTATTTGAATTTGTGAACAAGTGCCTGCTGCCCAGACAGTAGAGGAGGCATACTACCAACTATATGGACCTGGTGCTGATGGAATGCCTTGTGAGAGGAAAGCAGATAAATTGGCCTGCTTTTACTGTCAAACTACTGGACAGGGTCATTAATGTCTCCAAGGCACATGCAACTCCATATGGGTTCATACTCACAACTGTGCTGGACAGGCTAAGGGTGCCTTTGAAGAAATGGGAGATGGCATCAAGCAAGGAGCATTTTGGTGTTAGGACCTTATTAGCTTGTGACTATCCTGTCAATGCCACCCCAGTTGAACATGGTTCATCTCTGAAGACACCAGTGAATAGCAAGGTTAGGGCTTTGGTTCAAGAGTGTGGGACTAAGGATGCTGAAATTGCTAGGCTTCAGGCCGTGTTGCTGATTTGGAAGCTGAAAGAGATGGCCTTCGAGCTGAGCTAGCAAAAGAAAAGGAGAAAAGTGAAGGAATGCTTAAGAATATGCTCAACCTTCTCCAAACCCAGCCCTCTAGTTCCTCCAAGCCTTAGGTCTTCCAGTTCTTGTTTTTGAACCTATCTAGAACCCCAGTGACCTAGATTCGGGACTTTTTCTGTTTTTGTTGCTCTAATGTTTGGAAGTTTTTCTTTCTCTTTGTGGTATGTTTGTGGAAACATATCCTAATCAATGACAATTTGCTTTTTCTCTTGTTCTATGAACATTCTGATCTTAATAGATAATTTTGTTTGTTGGTTGTTGATTAATTGAACCATGTTTTCACTTGCAGTTGCCCCAGTGGCTATGAGTAATTATTTAAATCTGGGATTCACAATATTTGCAACTTTTCGAAGATGCCAAAAAGGGGAAGAGATATTGTGCTTTACTTGTTATACTGCATAATGTGGTATTTATAACCTGATTAAACCTGATCCTTGATGATAAGTTGAAATTTCTAAGTTAAATTGTTGATGATTAAGCTGAGTTCCACAGGTTCTCTGATCAGTAAAAGCACAGAGTTTGTCATCATCAAAAAGGGGGAATTTGTTGGCCCAAGTTCAGGTGAAGTTTTGAACAATGACAAATGAACTCAGTCATGGACCAGGTCCATCATGTGAGACACAGTGTTTATCAACCTATACATGTGAGATACACGTGAAGGAGATAAGTCTCAAGGATAAAGCAGCAATATCTCCTGAACTGATCAAAAAGGTTGCATATTGGATGAGGAAAGAAAGTATCCTCATAGGAAGAGGACACAATCTGGATAAAGGATAGGGTTGGAGTTTGTATTGTTCAAGGACTCAGCTTCGATGGAAGATCAACAATTGAGTCTCAATCAACTCTAGTTACTAACTAATTAAATAATAGTAATTGTTCTCTTTTACAGGTATTGCACAAATGCAGAAGTGAAACTAAATTGAGAGCAAAAGAGCGAGGCAATTTTGCAAGCAATTTATGTGAGATTCAAGTGTGCATTCCTGAAGCTACTTGGACAGGATAGAAGAACCAATTCCATTGTGTTTATTCTTATTATAGTTCAATTGTAGTAGGTGGTTTAAAGTTGTACCTTTCCAGATTTTGTAGAAGCAGTTGCAATAGGTACTTTGAGTATTCAAGTTATAGGCTAACTTGAAGGTGTCACAACAGTTGAGGCTGTGTGACACACTGGGATTAGAGTTTAATCCTTAGGTTTACAAGAGTTTTTTTAATGCTATTTTGGCTCAGTGATTTTAATGGAAGTTTGGGAAAATCCTACTGAGTAGTAGGTCGTGGTTTTTCCACCTTTTGAGCCGGGTGATTTTCACGTAAAAATCTATATGTTCTTCATTTTATGTACTCTTAATTCCGTAAACAGTAGTAGTAAGTACACCTAGAAAAACCAGGTTCTTTTAGAGCGAAAATTGGGTACCACACAAATCACCCCTCCTCTTGTGTGGTATTGACGTTTAGAACATCATTATCAATTTGGGATAAAATACGGCCTAAGCAATAATACCTGGTGTTTATGGACTAGTGCCATACAAGGTACCACATGACAATGATAGTGAAGTATATGAGGTATGTTAAAGTGAGTGGTATTTTAAGTAATTTGAGACAATTCTTAACTATGTGGGTAATTGGTTAATTATTGATTTAATGGGAGATTAACCATATAATTAAGGATTTGTGAATAATTATAGGTGGGGACAAAGCCCCCCCACGTGGGAACAAATAAAGAAAGGCCTAATGACTCTTGACTTAGGCTACTAAATTAGAAAGACACTTGGACAATACACTTAGCAATCAAGCACGTAGAAGGAATGTTATGTTAGTCATCTTTACAATTATGTTCAATTGATATCAAGAAATCATTTTTGGAGGAGATTTTGGAAGTTCATATGAGACTTCGTGTTACAATAGCAACGGCAGTTCATAGATTAGTAAAGAAATTCATACGAAATAGCACTGCGTAATAACAACGGGATTTTGCAATTCTAAGGGAGTACGGTGCAATCCTTCTCAAGAATATCATACAGACTTTTCCCTACTTCAGGTATGTTAAGGCTATCCCTTCTTTCTTTTGGTATGATCTATACGACACAAACGAAACGAGCAAATGCACAACTTCCGTAAATGACTCTATTCATAGAAATACTAGAGATGCTTATGTTCTTGATTCCCCATGTGTTATATTATTCTTCATCTGTTCACGGGTCTCAGAAAATACGTAGGTTGATAAAGTTTATTTCATGATATTTGTCAGAGACATAATGGTCTTATGACGTTTTGAAAGATTTTATTGACGTACTTCTGTAACGACCCGACCGCTCGTTTTATGTGTTACCGCTCCGTTTTCCCCATTTCTTCTTTATTATACTTTATTTATCCGTATTATGTGGTATCGGGTTAGTCGGTTCGAATCCATAATGGTTTTGGTAAAGTTTGAGACACTTAGTCTCTTTTGGGTAAGCTTAAGTTGGAAAAGTCAACTAGATGTGGCTTATGTGAAAAAGGTCTCGGATGTGAATTATGATGGTTCAGATAGCTTTGGGAGATGATTTGGAACTTAGGAGTGTGATCGGAATGAGTTTTGGAGATCCGGAGTAGCATTAGGCTTGAATTGGCGAAGATGAATTTTTGACATTTTCCAGTTGATAGGTGAGATTTTGATACAGGGGTCGGAATGGAATTCCAGAAGTTACTGTAGGTCTGTTGTGTCATTTGGGATGTGTGTGCAAAATTTCAGGTCATTCGGACGTAGTTTGATAGACTTTTTGATCAAAAGCGTAATTCGGAAGATTTTTGGAACCTTAGGCTTGAATCCGATGTGTTTTGGTTGATTAGATGTTGTTTGAGGTGCTTTGAAGATTGGAATAAGTTTGAATAGTGGTATATGACTTATTTGTGCTTTTGGTTGAGTTCCCGGGGGCCTCGGGGTGATTTCGGATGGTTGACGGAAGATTTGAGTTTGGTTTTGGCAGCTGAAGATGTCCCATTGTTGTCATAACCGCACCTGCAGCAAGGGGGACTGCAGGTTCGGGCCCGCAGAAGCGCCCCGATGGTCGCAAATGCGGAATTGGCCATATAGGGTTAGAACCGCAGAAGCGGCAGTTTAAGCGCACTTGCGGTATCGCAGGTGCGGCTGTTCGATCGTAGGTGCAGAATTGAGGCGCTAAGTGAATACCGCAAATGCGATGCTCCTGACTATAGAAGCGGTGGCGCAGAAGCCCAATTTGGGCCGCAGGTGCGAAAACCCTGGGCCAGAAAGTATATAAACCCTCATTCGCGATATTCAGCCTTTTCTTCACCATTTCAAATCCATTTTAGGAGCTTTTGGGGGACTTTTAAAGGGAGAATCAGAGGGAACTTTGTTGAGGTAAGAATTTTGATCATAAAACTCGTTCCTATGGTGTTATTTCATTGATTTAGGCTTGAAATTCATGGAAAATTGTGGGTAAAATTGAAGAAACTAGGGCTTGAAATTGGAGACCTAGAATTTGGGATTTGAGGGGTCATTTGTTGTTGGATTTTGGTAAATTTGATATGCATGAACTCGTGGGAAGATAAGGATTCCATTGATGTTAATTTTGTCGGATTCCGAGACGTGGGCCCGGGGTTCGGGTTTGGTTAATATCGGGATTCGTGTCGTAATTTGATTTTTTTCGCGTGGGCTACGTTCCCTTAGCATATTTTGATGCCATGATTCTGATTTTTGGTTAGATTCGGCGCGAGTTGAGGCCGAGACGAGAGGCAAAGGCATCGCGGGCTAGATATTGGACCGGATAGAGGTAAGTAATGATTGTAAATATTGTCCTGAGGGTATGAAACCCCGGATTTCACATCGTTGTGCTATTTTGAGGTGACGTACATGCTTGATGACGAGCGTGGGGTCGTGCACCATTGGGGATTGTGACTTAGTCCGTCGCGCATGACTGTTTATCGGCGTATTTGATTGAAACTTGTGCTATCATCATGTTTTGGGCTGAATGCCATATTTGGGCCTCGTGCCAGGATTTTTACTACTATTCCTCACTGTTTTGCCTTAGTATTTGTATTCACATGCTATATCCTATTGTTTTTCAAAACTCAGCCATCTTTACTCGATTATGATATTTTAAATGATATTTTGGGCTGAGCATCATATTTTACTGTTGCTCGTTGGCTTGTGAGATTCTGACTGAGTAAGGCCGAGGGCCTGTGTTGTGAGGATACTATGGGATCGGGCTGCACGCAGCAGCATGTGTTACCGATTGTGATATACGAGAGGCCGAGGGGCCAGATTTATCATGCTACGAGGTGGCTTATGATTGATATGAGGCCGAGAGCCTGTTGATTATGCCACGAGATGGCTTGTTATTGCGCTTGGGCCGTAAGGGGCCCCTCCCGGAGTCTGTACACCCCTAGTGAGCGCGGGTACCCAGTTTGTGATGTGATCTAGCCCGAGGGGCTGATGTTGTTCCTTGTTGTTGCCCGAGGGGCTAATATGAGTGATTGTGAGATAGCCCGAGGGGCTGGTTTCTATTGGTATTTTGCCCGAGGGGCTGATTTGATCTTCTATCTTTTATATCTGTTTTCATTCACTCATTTGAACTGCTAAAAGATGTTTTAAAGAGATTTTTACTGATCGAGGAAGTTTTTATGAGTTTTTTACTGTTTTACTGTATTGTGCTGGTTTTACCGTGCCTCTTTGTAGCATTTTGCTGTGTATTTACGTGTTTTCTTATCGCTCAGCTGCCTTTACTTTTATTACTTACTGAGTTGGCATACTCACATTACTCCCTGCACCCCTGTGTGCAGATTCAGGAATCTCGGGTCATGCTAGCGAGGGCTGATTGCTTCCAGCAGGCTTGTTTGGAGCAGCTCGGCATTTGCAGCCTAGTGCTTCTCCTTCCTACCCTTATTTCATTTAATCTACTTTTGTATTTGACTATGTGGTCTTTCCATACTCTTAGACGGATTTTAGATGCTCATGACTGGTGACACCCCGATGTCGGGCTGTGTTTGTTTTCGGTC
>NW_017676443.1:10247-31752 GCF_001879085.1 Nicotiana attenuata
CCCCGTCTCCGGCACCGGGAGTTGTATGAGTGTGGAGAGTTGGGGCGATATGTGGAGGCTGTGTCCTCGTCGCCTTCGGGGGTTCATCGCAGCAGAGGGGTCAGCCCTCGACTTCGGCACCAGTTACTTCACCATCCACCCAGCCAGCAAGGGGTGGAGGACAGTCATCTAGGGGTCGCCCAAGAGGGGGAGGTCGATCCAGTGGTGGTCAGGCCCGTTTCTATGCACTTCCAGCTAGACCTGATGCTGTTGCTTCCGATGCGGTGATTACAGGTATTATCTCAGTCTGCCGCAGAGATGCCTCTATGTTATTTGATCCTAGCTTTACGTTCTCTTATGTGTCTTCTTATTTTGCCCATTATTTGGATACGCCCTGCGAGTCTCTCATTTCTTCTGTTCATGTCTCTACTCTGGTGGGCGATACTATTGCGATAGACCGTGTGTACCGGTCGTGTGTTGTGTCTATTGGGGGTCTTGATACCTGAGTGGATCTTCTGTTATTATGTATGGTAGACTTCGATGTGATTTTGGGCGTGGATTGGTTATCTCCGTGCCAGGCTATTTTGGACTGTCATGCCAAGATAGTGATGTTCGCTATGCCGGGTGTGCCACGGATTGAGTGGCGAGGTTTGTCTGATTATGTTCCCAGCAGGGTAATCTCATTCTTGAAGGCCAGCGTATGGTTGAGAAAGGCTGTCTTTCATACTTAGCATTTGTGAGGGATGTCAGTGCAGAGACTCCCAGCATTAATTCTGTTCCAACTGTGAGGGATTTTCCCGATGTGTTTCCTGCAGACCTGCCGGGCATGCCACCGGACAGGGATATTGATTTTGGTATTGATCTGGTGCCGGGCACTCAGCCCATTTCTATTCCACTGAATCGTATGGCACCAGCGGAGTTGAAGCAGTTGAAGGAGAAGCTTCAGGAGCTCCTCGATAAGGGGTTCATTCGTCCTAGTGTTTCGCTATGGGTTCACCTGTGTTGTTTGTGAAGAAGAAGGATGGCACCATGAGGATGTGCATTGATTACAAGCAGTGAAACAAGGTCACAATTAAGAACAAGTATCCCCTGCCTCCTATTGATGATTTGTTCGACCAGCTTCAGGGAGCGAGGGTGTTCTCCAAGATTGATCTTCGCTCAGGTTTCACCAGTTAAAGATTAGGGACTTGAATATTCTCAAGAAAGCTTTCAATACCCGATATGGTCACTATGAGTTCCTCGGGATGTCTTTTGGGTTGACCAATGCCCCAGCAACGTTCATGCATTTGATAAACAGCGTGTTCCGGCCTTATCTCAACTCGTTCCTTATTGTTTTCATTGATGATATTCTGGTATACTCACGTAGTCAGGAGGAGCACGCAGAGCATTTGAGAGTGGTGTTGCAGAGATTGAGGGAGGCAAAGCTTTATGCAAAGTTAATGTGAGTTTTGGCTCAGTTTAGTGGCTTTCTTGGGGCACGTGGTGTCCAGTGAGGGTATTCAGGTTGATCCGAAGAAGGTAGAGGCGGTTCAGAGTTGGCCCAAACCGTCCTCATCCACGGAGATTCGTAGCTTCCTTGGTTTGGTGGGTTGTTACCGCCAGTTTGTTCAGGGATTTTCATCTATCGCATCGCCCTTGACCAAGTTGACTCAGAAGGGTTCTCCATTTCAGTGGTCAGATGAGTGTGAGGAGAGCTTCTAGAGGCTCAAGACTGCCTTGACCACAACTCTAGTATTAGTATTCTATTAGCTTCAGGTTCATATACAGTGTTTTATGATACTTCGAGAGTGGGTATTGGATGTGTATTGATGCAGGAAGGTAGAGTTATTGCTTATGCTTCTCGGCAGCTGAAGCTCCATGAGAAGAACTACCCTGTTCATAATTTGGAGTTGGCTGCCATTGTTCACACATTGAAGATTTGGAGGCACTATTTGTATGGTGTGTCTTGCGAGGTACTTACTGATCATCGTAGCCTCCAGCACTTGTTAAAGCAGAAGTATCTCAATTTGAGGCAGCGGAGATGGTTGGAGTTGCTAAAGGATTATGATATTACTATCTTGTATCATCCGGGAAAGGCCAATGTGGTGGCCGATGCTTTAAGCTAGAAGGCAGTGAGTATGGGGAGTTTGGCATATATTCTGTTAGGGAGAGACCTCTTGCAGTTGATGTTCAGGCCTTGGCCAATCGGTTCGTGAGGTTTGATATTTCGGAGCCCAGTCAGGTATTGGCTTGTGTGATTTATCGATCTTCCTTATTTGATTGCATCAGAGAGCGCCAGTATGATGATCCTCATTTGCTTGTCCTGAAAGATAGGGTCCAGCACGGCGATGCTAGAGATGTGACCATTGGTGATGATGGGGTATTAAGGATGCAGGGTCGGATATGCGTGCCCAATGTGGATGGTCTTCGGGAGTTGATTTTAGAGGAGGCTCATAGCTCGCTGTATTCTATTCATCCGGGTGGCGCGAAGATGTATCAGGATCTGAGACATCATTATTGGTTGAGGAGAATGAAGAAGGACATTGTAGGATTTGTAGCTCGGTGTCTGAATTATCAGCAGGTGAAATACGAGCATCGGAGACCGGGTGGCTTGCTTCAGCGGATGGATATTCCAGAGTGGAAGTGGGAGCGGATCACCATGTACTTCGTAGTTGGGCTCCCACGGACTTTGAAGAAGTTCGATGCTATTTAGGTGATTGTGGATCGGCTGACCAAGTCCGCGCACTTCATTCCTGTGTGTACTACCTATTCTTCAAAGTAGTTGGCAGAGATATATATCCGGGAGATTGTTCGTTTGCATGGCGTCCCAGTTTCCATCATTTTAGATAGAGGTACCCAATTTACTTCACAGTTTTGGAGGTTGATACAGCGAGAGTTGGGTACTCAGGTTGAGTTAAGCACAGCTTTTCACCCTCAGACGAACGGGCAGTCCGAGCGCACTATTCAAATATTGGAAGACATGTTGCGCGCTTGTGTCATTGATTTTGGAGGGACGTGGGATCAGTTTCTACCGCTCGCGGAGTTTGTTTATAACAACAATTACCAGTCGAGTATTCAGATGGCTCCATATGAGGCTTTGTATGGGAGGCGGTGTAGATCTCCGGTCGGTTGGTTTGAGCTGGGTGAGGCTAGGCTATTGGGTACAGACTTAGTGCAGGATTCCTTAGATAAGGTGAAAGTGATTCAGGAGAGGCTTCGTATAGCACAGTCGAGACAAAAGAGTTATGCTGACAGGAAGGTTCGGGATGTGTCCTACATGGTTTGTGAGAAGGTTCTGTTGAAGGTTTCACCCATGAAGGGTGTTATGAGGTTTGGGAAGGAAGGTAAATTGAGTCCTTGGTTCATTGGGCCTTTTGAGGTACGTCGCAGGATTGGGGAGGTGGCTTATGAGCTTGCCTTGCCACCCAGCTTGTCGAGTGTGCATCCAGTATTTCATATTTCTATGCTTCGGAAGTTTATGGGCGATGCATCGCATGTTCTGGATTTCAGCACGGTTTAGCTAGATGATGATTTGACTTATGATGTGGAGCCGGTAGCTATTTTGGGGCGTCAAGATCAAAAGTTGAGGTCTAAGGATATAGCTTTAGTGAAGGTGCAGTGGAGAGGTCGCCCCGTGAAGGAGGCTACCTGGCAGACCAAGTGGGAGATGCGGAGCATATATCCTCACCTATTCGAGGCTCAGGTATGTTTCTTGACCCGTTCGAGGACGAACGTTTGTTTAAGAGGGGGAGGATGTAACGACCGGGCCGGTCGTTTCATGTGTTACCGCTCCGTTTTCCCCATTTCTGCTTTACTATGCTTTGTTTATCCGTATTATGTAGTATCGGATTAGTCGATTTGATTCCGGAATGGCTTTGGTAAGGTTTGAGACACTTAGTCTCTTTTGGGTAAGTTTAAGTTGGAAAAGTCAACCGGATGTTGGCTTATGTGAAAAAGGGCTCGGATGTGAATTCCGATGGTTCTGATAGCTTCGGGAGATGATTTGGGACTTAGGAGTGTGATCGGAATGAGTTTTCGAGGTCCGGAGTAGCTTTAGGCTTGAATTGGCGAAGATGAATTTTTGGCGTTTTCCGGTTGATAGGTGACATTTTGATATAGGGGTCGGAATGGTATTCCGGAAGTTGCAGTAGGTCTGTAGTGTCATTTGGGATGTGTGTGGAAAATTTCAGGTCATTCGGGCGTGGTTTGATAGACTTTTTGATCAAAAGCGTAATTCGGAAGATTTTTGGAACCTTAGGCTTGAATCCGATGTGTTTTGGTTGATTCGATGTTGTTTGAGGTGTTTTGAAGATTGGAATAAGTGTCAATAATGGTATATGACTTGTTTGTGCTTTTGGTTGAGGTCTCTTTGGCCTCAGGGTGATTTCAGATGGTTGACGGAAGATTTGAGTTTGGTTTTGGCACCTAAAGATGTCCCATTGCTGTCATAACCGCACCTGCAGCTAGGGGACCGCAGGTGCGGGCCCACAGAAGCACCCCGATGGTCGTAGATACGGAATTGGCCATGTGGGGCTGGAACACAGAAGCGGCAGTTTGAGCGCACCTGCGGTATCGCAGGTGCGGCTATTCGATCGCAGGTGCGGAATTGAGGCGTTAAGTGAAAACCGCAGATGCGGTGCTCCTGACCGCAGAAGCGGTGGCACAGAAGCACAATTTGGGCCGCAGGTGTGAAAACCCTGGGCCAGAAAGTATATAAACCCTCCTTCATGATTTTCAGCCTTTTCTTCACCATTTCAAATCGATTTTTGGAGCTTTTGGGGATTTTTTTAAGGGAGAATCATAGGAATTTCGTTGAGGTAACAATTTTGATCATAAAACTCGTTCCTATGGTGTTATTTGCTTGATTTAGGCTTGAAATTCATGGAAAATTGTGGGTAAAATTGAAGAAACTAGGGCTTGAAATTGGAGACATAGAATTTGGGATTTGAGGGGTCATTTGTGGTTGGATTTTGGTAAAATTGATATGCATGAACTCGTGGGAAGATAAGGATTCCAGTGATGTTAATTTTGTCGGATTCCGAGACGTGGGCTCGGGGGTCAGGTTTGGTTAATTTCGGGATTCGTGTCGTAATTTGATTATTTTCGCATGTGCTACGTTCCCTTAGCATATTTTGGCGCCATAATTCTGATTTTTGGTTAGATTTCGACACGAGTTGAAGCCGAGATGAGAGACAAAGGCATCGAGGGCTAGAGATTGGACCGGATAGAGGTAAGTAATGATTGTAAATATTGTCCTGAGGGTATGAAACCCAGGATTTCACATCATTGTGCTATTTTGAGGTGACGTACATGCTTGATGACGAGCGTGGGGTCGTGCCCAATTGGGGATTGTGACTTAGTCCGTCCCGCATGACTGTTATCAGCGTATTTGATTGAAAACTGTGCTATCATCATGTTTTGGGCTGAATGCCATATTTGGGGCTCGTGCCAAGATTTTTACTACTATTCCTCACTGTTTTGCCTTAGTATTTGTATTCAGTCATGCTATATCCTACTGTTTTTCACAACTTAGCCATCTTTACTCGATTTTCATATTTTAAATGATATTTTGGGCTGAGCATCATATTTTACTGTTGCTCGTGTGGCTTGTGAGATTCTGACTGAGTAAGGCCGAGGACCTGTGTTGTGAGGATACTATGGGATCGGGCTGCGCGCCGCAGCATGTGTTACTGATTGTGATATATGAGAGGCCGAGGGCCAGATTTATTATGCCACGAGGTGGCTTGTGATTGATATGAGGCCGAGAGCATGTTGATTATGCCACGAGATGGCTTGTTATTGCACTTGGGCCGCAAGGGGCCCCTCTCGGAGTCTGTACACCCCCAATGAGCGCAGGTACCCATTTTGTAATGTGATCTAGCCCGAGGGGCTGATGTTGTTCCTTGTTGTTGCCCGAGGGGCTAGTTTCTGTTGGTATTTTGCCCGAGGGCCTGATTTGTGCTTCTATCCTTTATATCTGTTTTCATTTACTCATTTGAACTGCTGAAAGATGTTTTAAAGAGATTTTTACTAAACTAAGAAGTTTTTATGAGTTTTTACTGTTTTACTGCATTGTGTTGGTTTTACCCTGCCTCGTTGTAGCATTTTGCTATGTATATACGTGTTTTCTTATCGCTCAATTGCCTTTACTTTTATTACTTACTGACTTGGCGTACTCACATTACTCACTGCACCCCTCTGTGCAGATTCAGGAGTCTCGGGTCACGCTAGCGAGGGCTGATTGCTTCCAGCAGGCTTGTTTGGAGTTGACTAGGTAGCTACTCGGCGTTCGCAGCCCAGTGCTTCTCCTTCCTACCTTTATTTTATTTGTTCTAGTTTTGTATTAGACTATGTTATCTTTTCATACTCTTAGACAGATTTTAGATGCTCATGACTGGTGACACCCCGATGTTGGGCTGTGTTTGTTTCCGTATTTATTTTATTTCGCTCTATTTTGGGACTAATCACTTATTAATGACTTAATTAATTATCATTACAACTGTTAATTAGTTTGGGGGTTTATGTCGGCTGGCCTTGTTTCACGAGAGGCGCCATCACGACCGGGTCCGGTTAGGGGTGGTGACAACTTCTCATGTATTGTATTCATTTACATTGACCCATGACCAGATGGCATTATATACGCGTATATGTGTATATATATATATATATATATATAGGTATATGGGACATGGGAAAAGATTACGGCGTTATATACGCACCACCACCTGATCAACTGGTATACGTTGATGATTTGCCCACAGTGGCCGAGATGATATGATAGGATGCCTTCAGAGGCTTGATGATGTTATGAACGTATATACCCATGCATGGTATGGCATTTATACGCATATGCATGACATTATAATGTTAAAGGATTCATAGAGGTATTCAAATATACATGTTGAGTCTTTTACTCCATGTTTCTCTCATGTCTATTGTTTACTGATTTTCATTCCTTACATATTCGGTACATTATTTGTACTGACGTCCCTGTTGACTGGGGACGCCACGTTCATGTCCACAGGTCATGATAGACAGGTTGAGAGTTCTCCAAGTAGGCTATCAGCCAGCGGAAGATGTTGGTGCACTCCATTTGTTTCGGAGTTGCTTATTTGGTTAGTATGATTTAGACACGTATTGATTGGTATGTCGGGCCCCTGTCCCGGCCTTATGACGTTTATGTACTCTTAGAGGCTTGTAGACATATGTCATGTATATGAAAGATTGTATGGCCTTTTCGGCCTATGTTCAGTGTAGGAGTGATTATTTTGGCCTTATAGGCCCGTACGTCATATGTATAAGTCAGTATATCAGGTTGGTTCGTTTTTTGTCCAGTGTTCTATCATGTTTTATTCTTGTTAACTCATACAGCCCTTCTGGTCCATTTACCAATGGTGATGTAATGAGAAAGATACGTTACGTTGGCACTCAGTTGAATAAGGGCATCGGGTGCTCGTCGCGGCCCATCGGTTTGGGTCGTGACATCTACCATATCTAACTAGATTAGGTCCACTACTGTAGATCGACCATGAATTACTATGATACAATCTCTATATACTTTCTTAGCTATCACTAAGTCTCCAATAGGTGTAGACACCTCAAAAGGTCTAACAAATTCAGGTTTTATTCCAAACTTACTAGCAACCAATGGAGTTACATATGATAAGGTGGAACCTGGGTCAATCAGTGCATATACATCATATGAGGAGACTGATAATATACCTGTAACAACATCAGGAGATGACTCCTGATCTTGTCTTCCTTCCAACACATAAATGCAGTTCTGAGGACTGCTCAAGCTAGATGCTCCGGCTCTGCCTCTACCACGACTCCTTGGTGCTTATGAACCTTGCCCGGGGGGCGTACTGATTATGACGAACCAGCTACAGATCCCACTGGCTGAGCTATGCTTGCATCACCTCTCGTAGGACAATCCGTCACAACGTGGCCCGGATAACCACAAGTATAACAAATACCTAACCCCATACGATGCTGCCCGGCATGCTGCTTACCACACTGAGCACATCGTGGCAAGGGCGATCTCATGTAACTTGACTCACCCTTATACTGTGAACCTAAGGCCTTGAAATTCTGAGTAGGCCCTAAATATGTTGAACGATCAAATCTCTTACCGCCAAACTTAGGGGACATGCTAGCCGATGATTGGGCTGGATACCTCGGGTATTGTTGTCTCTGACCACCTCGAAACTCACTAGAAGGACCCGAAGACCTCGCTCTCTTATTCTGGGCCCTATCATGCTCTCGATCGGCCCGCTGCTTCTGCTTACGCTCCTCTACACCCTGAGCGTATGCCTGAATATGAGAAATATCCATGTCTGCCTAAAGTGAGACCGACATATAATTGTTAAGCAATTACGACTCTAACCCTATCACGAGCCGGTGAACCTCCATCCTCCATCTTGGATACAATAGTGGGAGCATACCTAGCAAACGAATCAAACTGACGACTGTACTCCCGAACACTCATGTTACACTGTCGAAGGGTCAAGAACCTATCAACTTTGGCACGTCTAAGCTCTCGTGGAAGATAATGGCAAAGAAAAGCTTCTCTAAACTCCTGCCATACTGCTCGAGGGGTATCCTCACCTCTAGACAACTCCCAAGACTCGTACCAATTAACTGCAACATCCTGAAGTCTATTGGAAGCTAGCTCAACTGACTCAGTTGCAGTGGCCTTCATTACCCCCAAAGTCCTCTGCATTCTATCGATAAATACCTGAGGGTCTTCGTTTGGATCCCCCCAAGTGAACACCGGAGGGTCCAAATTAATGAAATCTTAAACCCTCGCACTGACGGACCTATGTGCATGACCAGTACCTACTTCCTGACGCCCAGAATGCGCGGCCACTAATCGAGTTAATGGTAGAATAGCATCTCTTATCTCCTGACCCGGTGCAATTGGCTGAGAGGTTGAACGCACAGGGGCGGGCACTGGAGCTGGTGCCCCTCGGAGCTCTTCTAGAGAGGGCGGGGTATGTGAATTCCGAGATGTAATCTCACTATGAGACTCTCCCTGAGCCCTGGTAACTCGTGGCACTCAACTAGTAGTCTCACCAGCCACAGACTTTCCCTCCTGGGAGGCTGTAGTCTTCGGAGGCATCACTGAAAACATAACATGTCATTAGGAACATGGATTCTTATATCACACGATCTAAGATAAGAAGAGAGGATAACATCCTATATGTCCTATAGCCTCCTGTCTATAAGTGTGGTGCATAATACACCCATAAACAAGAGTCTACCAGACACGGTATGTAGACAACCCTAGAACAAAATTGCTCTGATACCACTTTTGTCACGACCCAAACCGATGGGCCGCGGCGGGTGCCCGAGTTCTACATGTCGAACATCCTTAAGCATGCGTCTAAGATATAAACATGAATATCATACGTGAGGGAAACCTGTCCAAAAGGCATATATACATATACATGGAATACAATGGGGCTGTGAGCACCTAATTTTTGACCATGTTTGATTTTTCTACTCACTTTTTAGTATTTAAATAGATTTCAAGTTTAATTTTAATATTTTAGTTTATTTAACCTTTCTATAGGTTTATTTTAGATAAATTGAAAATTACAAAAAAAAAGAGTTACATATTTTTTTTTAACAAATCCACTAGGCTGGTGCCTAGGGCTAGTTTTATTAACAACAAAAAGAAAAAAGAACCACATAGGAAGAGTACAAATAAGGGGGACAATAGCACCAGTAGTGTTGCCTCTATGACTTGGCTATATAATCACTCCTCTGCGCCTCACATTGCCCTTTTGGCAGCCTCATGTAGAGGAATCATGGTGTAGCTGCCGGCAAAGTCTCAAGAGGGAATATAATCTCATATCCATTTGGATATCATTCCAAAGGCATAGGACTAGAGCAACACGAACTGGGCTAAACCTTACCTTACTAATCCTATTGAAGCAAATTAAAAGCCTCACCTACTAACATGCATGTAAAAAGAAAGAACTAGCTAGAACTAGATATTCTATGATCATCACAGAGTTTATAACATACTCTGTGATGATATTACATAGAACTATACTAATGTGATGGTATAATAAAAATATGTAGAAATAACAGTAGTGTTCTCTCTTCTCTAGTGTTGTGAAATCTTCAATTTGTATATGCTTGTCTTCATCCTCTACCTTCATTAAAATGTCTTCAAATTTCATGCTTTCTTCTTTGAACGATTGGACTTTGTGGATGTAGTTTGGATGGCACGTTTTTGTTTGGCAACTCTCATTGGAAGTCGCCTTACATTTGCATTTTCATTAACCCTACCGTCCCAACTTTTATCCCTTGTACGAGTCTTTTTATTTTTTCCACTATGCATTGCTAATAAATCATCTTTTCTTGCTGCCTCTGCCCGACATTGATTTAGAATACCATCTTCCTCACCTTCTTCATATGTATATCTGCCCACAATCACTGGATTTGGCATGTCTTGAGGAACACCTTGTGTCATCAAAGTATTCCCATCTTGTACTTTAACCAAACTTGCCTTATGTTGTTGTCTTTGTACTTTGTTCCTGCTCATATTCCCACGACCAATGCTAGAGACAGTATGACTTAAAGAGTTTAGAGGATCAATACTTACCATTGCATCCAATATTTGTCTCTCCTCAAACGAAGTAACTGGAGTAGTTGTTGTGAGTTGTTGCTGCCCAGAATTTGGATTTGTTGCTGCTTTGCGATCACCAGTAGGCATACTAGCTGGAGTGGCTTGCTTGGTAGATGTTTCTGCAGCTTTAACCAACCTTCCAACTGCTGCATTTGGCGTAGCAGCAGTAGGAGAATTTCTGGGAATGAACATAGGAGCATGAATGTTCAATTTGCTCGTGGGACTTGATGTTGTTGCCCCATGAGGCTTTGTCTTTACTGGAAGATCGAGCTCCTCACCTGCACTCTCCTGATCAACCTCATGCTCACCTTCATCAGAAGAATAGCTAGCAAACACATCACCCCAATCCTCTTCATCACCTTCATCCTGCTCTCGTTAGTCACGCCATAACTTAGAATTGATAGCCATTTCCCTTACCTTTGCTTGGATAACCTCATTATTGTTCCCAGTTGACAGGATAAGCTGTCGAGATTCACCTTCAAACTCCCCAAAGGACTCCACTGATTGAGAAGGTACATCAAATACTAAGGTATTCAATGTGACCAAAGGTTGTTTAACAATCGTAGCATTAATCATCATTTCTTTCTGAGCGTCTTTGATGATTTGTTCTACTTGAGGGTTGGAAAATGCAATGTAGGTGCATTGGAACTGTGTGCCTCTGCCTTTTGCGCATCAACAGGAACAATGTCCTTCCAAATACTTAGTTGACCACCTGTGTTCTTAGAAATTTGCTGCTGTGTGTTACTGCCTGGAGCTTGTTGTTGCCCATTTTTTGGAGTTGTGTTCACCATCATAGTTGCCTGGGCATTCTCTACCATTTTAGCTAGCTCTGTTGCAATCCCAAGTCGAGCATCTATGTCCTTTGCACTTTTCTGTTGATTTACATTGCCTATAAAGCTGGTTTTTCTATCCACTGATTGTGTCACATCATCCCTCTGTTGGTCCTTATTTTTAGCCTCATTCATATCATGTGCACTCTCATTGACCAAAGCATCAAAAGAATTCGAGACCCCAATGACATTTGATAGTAAAATCTGATTTTGCACACCTGGAGATTGCTTCTTGCTAGGTGATTTATTCACTAATGTCCAGTTGTTGCTCTTTGTATCTGACTTGCTTATTGCTGTAGCAAACTGCCTTGGAGTATTAAGTACCTGCCCCTCAACATGCACAGTTGTATCCTTAGACCTGATGATTTTTCAACAATACCATCTGAAGTAGCCTGTTTAACACTCCTATCTATAGCTCTATCAGTATTAGTATTCAATGCAACAACAGTAAGTGTACCAACTGTTGGTTTTCCAATTATTTCATGTGCAGCTTTAATATCTTGATCATTACCAATTTGAAGCCCTGATGCCCCAGCAACATGTTGAAATTGCCCAGTTTCAATAACTGAACCTTTAGGAACTCGTACTGAAATTCTATCACCTACATCTGCTACATTCTGTACATCACTTTGGCCTTTTCCATTAATGGTTTGGTTTCCAGGTTCCATTGGATTTTGCATAGTACTTGGACTTTCAATAACCCCAGTTGAAACTCGATCACTCAAAGGATCTTTAGCAGCCTTAGGTCATGAGACACTCTAGCAAGAACTGCTGCAACTGGAACATCGCCAATACCAGTATCACCTGCTGTAGTTTGGGCATCAACATAAGCTGATCGTGGACTATCAATATGAGGTTTTCCACCATTATTTTCTCCTAATTCCACGCCCATTCCAATCTTTGTACCATCACCAACAGTGAAATCTTCCCCTGCTCGATTCTGCATGCTCTCATTGTTCACATTAGCCCTTTGTTTTCCTTTTTCACTATGTGCAACCTGTTGATCAAACGTTTCTTTTGCTGCACCAATTTCAAATTGCACTGCCCTCTTTGCATTAAGATAATCCCTCGCACCACCTTCTAACTTATCAAGACTGCCCTGCCCTTCAACTTCCTTCATTGTAGCAGTAGATTCCTTATTTTTCTCGATCCTCCAACGACAAGATCTTTCATTGTGGCTTTGATGTTTACAGCAAGTACAAAATTGTGGAAAGTTATCATATACGATCTCCTGAAAGTGTTCAACAGTTTTCCCTGAATTTCTATCCACAATATGAATCCTAACTCGCTTAGGATGTTTGTCTAGTAGGTCTAGCAACACCTTAACCCTTGTCGTACTTGGTCGCGTTCTATCTTGTGTCGCTTTGTCCACTGCTAAAGGCGTCCCCACAGCTGAAGCTATTGACATTAAGGATTTTTTTGCAAAAAAATTTGCGGGCAGATCTGGCAAAGAGATCCAAACGACTGCCTTTGATATTTCTTCACGTGGATTGAATCCTATTATCCATGGGAATGTTCTATAGAAGAATTCATCTCCCTTTGCCTTAACATAACCTGTAGATCTTGACAAAACCTGAACGAAATCTTCAAAAAGATCAAACCTTATCAAGATATGATTATATTCAAGCTGTCCAACATTGCAATAACCTTTGACGTCAAATTGTTTTGGCATAATCTGCCGTAATTCTTGGATATCTGGTTTTTCATATGAGAATTTGAGAATCACTGCTTGATGCAGTCCTTCTTCAATGGTGAAAGGGTTCACTTCTTCAACAGTAAACTCCATAGTTGGCTCTCCATGCACCATGTGAGCTGGACGCAACTCAAAATTCGATGAAACTGCGGCAGATTTTCGTGAATTAATCTGGGCAACGTAGGATGGTTTTAGCTTCATGTTAGGATCTGTTTGTTGAGTGTTTTGAGTTGTCTCTCCCACGGCCAAAGGCTGGGGAGAGCTTGCAGCAGCCATGGCTGCCAAGCTCACAAAAAGATCGCAGAAGTCTAGAGAGAGAAAGAAGAGAGAAGGGAGAGCGTTTCATAGAATTTTAGGGTTTTGTGATACACATTTTTAGGGTACTAGTTTTACATTCATTTTTAAATAGAGAAGAGGGGTTTTATTTGGTCTTGTTCAGACTGGGCCAAAAAGTTTAAATTGGCCCAATACTTAACCCAATTCGCCTAGCACACTCTCTATTTAAATGCAAGATTTAATCTTAGCCATCAATTCCCCTCCAATCAAATGGCCCATGTCAATTCTTACACCCATATTTAAATCCAATTATAACCAAACCCTAACCTAGCTTTTAATCTCCAAAAAATCCTACGCCCGAAAAAGGAGGCAGCCATTGATTTCTTCTTCTTCAACTTTATCCCTAAGAAAACCAACAAAAGAGCCAAGCATTTTAATACCCTAATAGACCAAACAACAAATAAAAGAATCACACCTCACTCAAAAAATTCCAGCCACACACCTTACCCAAAAATTCCATTAATTTACTCACCCCAACTTTCCTAGAATCCAATAATCCCTAAGGACACTTTTCTAACCTAGACACACATAGACAGAAGGAAAATGAAGGGGAAAACGACAAAGAGAAAATCAGACAGAATCTGGGGTTGAAAGAAAAATCGGGGTTCTTCCTGTTCTTCCATCTTCGGTTTTTATTTTAAATCCAGAAAAATAAAAATTTCTACTTCTTCACTTCAATTTCCAGTTTTGTTTCGAGAGAGATGGAATTTTCTTGAGCTCGACGTTGTTCGTGGTTGAGTTTTCTGGTTCCGATTCGAGTTCTTGTATGAGGTTTACTGTTCGATTCATGTGCTATATCTCGTTAGAATTTTGGGAATTGAAGTTGAGTTTTTGTTGAATCTTCTACTATTAGAGATTTTGACTTTACATATTTATTCCCGTATCTCTCTTCTTTATTTAAACTTGTTTGAAGTGGATTGAGTTGTACAGGAGTCGTTGAAAAATGGATTAAATAAGTAGTTATTTCGAAGATTATGTTTAACTTCCCTTTGATTCGAGTTTATGTTTTGTGTCGATTGCGTGTTCATTGAATCTTCCTGGCGAAATCTCCTAGACGATAAACGAGCACGAATTTGTTGGATCTCTCTTTGGTTTGTTCATGTTTGATAAAAGTTTACGTCGGTTATTTTTGTTTTAGTATCGAGACAGTGCCTTATTAGCATATTCAAGGTCATTGTTCGAATCTATCATATTTTTACCCCTATTGCAATTTGTGGAGTCTGCATAGAGTTTTTAGTTTGTTGAGTCAAACGACAATAAGCGTTTGAAATGCCTTCTACTTCCTTTAAGGTGTTTTCCTTTTTAGACATTCAATTACTTTGCTGAAAATTTTTTCATTGGAGAGCTTAAGGGATTTCTTCCTAATAGATTCTGTTCTAGGTGAATAGTCACGTAACTTTTGAATGGAATACAATCTTGAATTTATTATGTGTGGGTCTCTGCTGTGTGATATAATGAGGTTAACAAGGAACTAGGGAATTAAAAAAAAACAAAAAAAAAAAACTCATGGCCTTATAACAATCTCCAATTAATTTAGGAGAAGCTTCCAAACATTCGTAGAAATGCTTTTAGTCGCGCTTTTAATCTATTATCGTGATTGTGTACACGTTCGCGTGACATAATTATGATACTTTTAAAAATAAATCAAGGTCTGCATTCACTCAACTTCGGCCAAACATTCTTAATAATAACAAGGCATTATTAATTGTGTACACGTATGCGTGACATGATTCTTGATGCGCCGAACGAAATGAGTACACGTACGCGTGACTCATTTTAAGATGATTCCATAATCACGAATAATTGAGTAATTAGAGAGCCGTAAAAGGTAAAATTCACATAGGTTCTAAAACATGTAATTGAACAATTTAATTAAGCCAGGTAGGATTAAAAGCGACTGTGCTAAAACCACGAAACTTGGGAATGCCTAACACCTTCTCCCGGGTTAACAGAATTCCTTACCCGGTCATCTGTGTTCGCCGACCATAAATAAGAGTCAAATTTCCTCGATTTGGGATTTTAAAATAAACCGGTGACTTGGGACACTATAAATATTCCAAGTGGCGACTCTGAATTTATAAATAATCCCATATCAATTAATGTCATTTTAATTGGAAAAACTTCCTTAAGGCTATCCCTTCTTTCTTTTGGTATGATCTATACAACACAAACGAAACGAGCAAATACACAACTTCCATAAATGACACTATTCGTAGAAATACTGGAGATGCTTATGTTCTTGTTTCCCCATGTGTCATATTATTCTTCATCTGTTCATGGGTTTCAGAAAATACGTAAGTTGATAAAGATTATTTCATAATATTAATCAGAGATATAATGGTCTTATGATATTCCGAAAGATTTTATTGATGTACTTCTCATGCATTGCGTTCATTTACATTGACCCATGACTAGATGGCGTTATATACGCATATATGGGATATGGGAAAAGATTACGGTGTTATATATGCACCACCACCTGATCAGCTGGTATACGTTAATGATTTGCCCACAGTGGCCGAGATGATATGATGGGATGCCCTCAAAGGCTTGATGATGTTATGAACGCATATACCCATGCATGGTATGATATTTATACGCATATGCATAATATTATAATATTAAATTATTCACAAAGTTATTCAGATATACGTGTTGAGTCTTTTACTCCATGTGTGCCTCATGTCTATTGTTTACTGATTTTCATTCCTTACATACTCGATACATTATTTGTACTGACGTCCCTGATGCTTGGGGACGCTGCGTTTCATGCCCGCAGGTCACGAAAGATAGGTTGAGAGTCCTCCAAGTAGGCTATCAGCTCAGGGGAAGATGTTGGTATGCTCCATTTGCTCCGGAGTTGCTTATTTGATTAGCAAGATTTAGACATGTATTGATTGGTATGTCGGGCCCCTGTCCCAGCCATATGATGTTTATGTACTCTAGAGGCTTGTAGACATATGTCATGTATATGAAAGATTGTATGGCCTTGTCGGCCTATGTTCAGTGTACGAGTGATTATTTTGGCCTTATAGGCCCGTACGTCATATGTATAAGTCAATATATCAGGTTGGATCGTTTTATGTTGAGTGTTCTCTCATCTTTTATTCTTGTTACCTCATACAGTCCTTTTGGTCCATTTACCCATGGTGATGTAATGAGAAAGATACGTTTCGTTGGTACTCGGTTGAATAAGGACACCGAGTGCTCGTCGTGGCCCATCGGGTTGGGTCGTGACATCTACCATATCTAACTCGACTAGGTCCGCTACTATAGATCGACCATGAATTAATTTGATACAATATTTATATACTTTCTTAGCTATCACTGAGTCCCCAACAGGTGTAGACACCTCAAAAGGTCTAATAAATTCAGGTTTTATTTTGAACTTACTAGCAACCAACGGAGTAACATATGATAAGGTTGAACCTGGGCCAATCAGTGCATATACATCATATGAGGAGACTGATAATATACCTGTAACAACATCAGGAGTTGACTCTGATCCTATCGTCCTGCCAACGCATAAATACGGTTCTAAGGATCGCTCGAGCTAGATGCTCCGGGTCTACCTCTACCACGACTCATTAGTGCTTGTGAACCTTGCCCGATGGGCGTACTGATGATGAAGAACCAGCTACAGATTCCGCTGGCTGAGCTATACTTGCATCACCTCTTATCGGATAATCCTTCAAAACGTAGCCCAGAAAACCACAAGTATAACAAACACCCAACCCCATACGGCACTGCCCGACATGCTGCTGACCACACTAACCACATCGTGGCAAGGGCGGCCTCATCTGACTTGACTCACCCTTATACTGAGAACCTGAGGTCCTGAAATTCTGACTAGGCTCTGAATATGTGGAACGATCAAATCTCTTACCACCAAACTGAGGGGCCGCGCTAGCCGATGGCTGGGCTGGATACCTCGGGTATTGTTGTCTCTGACAACCTCGAAACTCACTAGAAGGACCCTAAGACCTCACTATCTTATTCTGGGCCCTATCATGCTCACGATCGACCCTCTGCTTCTACTTACGCTCCTCTACACCCTGAGTGTATGCCTGAATATGAGAAATATCCATGTCTTCCTGAAGTGAGACCGACATACAATCGTTAAGCAATAGTGGGAGCATACCTAGCTAACGAATCAAACTGAAGACTGTACTCCCGAACACATATGTTACCCTGCCGAAGGGTCAAGAACCTATCAACTCTGGCCCGTAAAGCTTTGGTGGAAGATAATGGCGAAGAAAAGCTTCTGTAAACTCCTGCCATACTGCTGGAGGGTGTTGATACCCAATTTTTCCCCTATCTATTTTTGTACTCAAAATATTCTCAAAATAGCATGTACATGCATATATAAGTATAAAACCCAATAATTATTCCCAAAACTATCATTTTGATGAGTAATTTATTTCCATCCTCCTATTTACATCACAATATAATTAAGGTAATTTTTTTTGCATATTTTTTTTATAAATCTATTTGATATTTTAAGCTAATATTGCATAAAATTGCAATTATAGCCTATATTGCGATTAATAGCATCTTTCAATTATAAAATTATTCCCAGTATTTTTAAATTAACATTTATATATTATTAATTAATTCAGTGCTTTTAATTTATTTTTAAAAATCGTTTTAACTATTTTAATCAAATTAAAAGGGGAGAAATTGGCTATTTAATACATAGCCCATTGCGTTTCGATTATGGCCATATTAAACCCCCAATTTAAACTCAATTTTATCGGCCCAAATCCTAAAATCGACCCAACCCTGACCCAATTCATAATACCCAACCGGATCCCCCCTTTAATCACAGTCGTTGATCTAAAAGATCAACGGCTCAAATTTAACCTTTCCTTTTTAATTCACCGACTACCCCAACCCTAATTTATTTCCACCCTTCAGCCGCCCTTGAATCCCCAAATTCTCTCAAGGTTCTTCGGAACCCTACCCTCTCTCTACCTTGTTCCACCGTGTTTTCACCGGAGTCCATGGCTTCTCAGGCCATGGACAGCCTATACTCACCTCCTACGGCTCCTACATGCCTGTTCCTTGAAGGTTCGAGGCCAGACCTCGAGGGTCTTCACTCAGACCTTCACCGATTCGAGGATTATGGCCATCTCCGGCCTTGCTCCGGTGGCTCTTGGTCTTCTGAGCCTGATTCTGACCTCATCCGACTTAGATCGGACATTTTCGAAGCCTTTCCTATTCTATGGTTCATCTGAAACCCTAACTATCGAGGTTCTCTCCGATTATTTTTAGATATGTTATATGTTTGCAATATTGCTTAAGTTTCTTAAACGTTTTCTCCGATTTTCTTCCAAAAAGTTACTTCTTTTCGATTAGGGATTCTGGAAAAGGTTCTTGAAAATGTTTCTGACTCTTCTTTTTCTTCTTTTCTTGGTGTGAATCGATCCCTGCTATGTTCTTATTTTCTCTTTTCTGACTTGCATGCTTTTTCGTGTGTTCTTATATTTGCTGTATTATGAAGTTTTTCTATTGTGCTCCGTTCTGTCTCTTACTGGTTTCAATATCATGCTCTCACATGCCTATCTGATGTGTTCCTTTACTGTGTTTTCCTACTGAGTTTTAGTCCTTTGTTTGCCTTTACCAGACTTTGTTCTTTCTAGATGTGTTTCATCGATTATTTCCTTGAGTTTACACTACCCCTTTATCTCCTGAACTCATTTAAATTCCAAGCTTTTCTTGAAACTTGTTCCATGTACTTCAAATTAGTTTCTATGTTCTATTTGCCTTGAACCTGCTATTGTGCTTGTATGTTTTCTCATGAGACTCTGAAAGAGGTCTCTAAGTCTGTTTCAATAGCTTGCCTTCTCATCTCTGTGTCGAATTCGAGTTTAAAAACCCTAAGAGTTGGGGGTTTCTTTGGCAAGTTTGATTTTGTGTTTGGACAGGGGTTCTACTTTGAAACCTTGAACTCTCAGACTCACTCCGAGTATATGAACTGAATTTGAACTTTTTCTGCGTTTGTGATTTTGAAACTTTCTTGCTAGTCTTTCGTAATTAGTATGACATCCTTCTTGCTTGACATGTCTATGTGTTTTATATATGAGAGCTTCTCTTTCAAAGGTTTTACCAACTGTTAATTGATTTTGAATCCCTTTAATGTTGCTTACTTGATTGTTACTGATTTTCCCCTAAATTAATCTTTCCTTTACCTCTTTTCTGACTAGGTTCAATCGAACGAGGCTTTCAACTTGGTTCTTTACTGGCTGTTTTACTGATTCCCTTTCCTTGTTTTTAACAAATCAAGTACCACTAGACTTTTACCTTAAATAGTTTTTATGTATTTACCCTTTATTGTACTACTTGGGAAAATATTCTGATTAACCCTTTCCTTAATTATCTTTACCCGTTGGAAATCAGAATTCCTTAATTGAAGGGAAATTGATTTTCAAGGTTATTTTCCTTACCTTTTCTTACTTACTTGCTGCACTATAAAAAGGGCCTCCCCTTCTATACTTTCAACAATCCTCATTCACTGATTTTCGAAACACAAACTCTCTTGCACTCTTTACTCTCTTCTGAGATCTTTTGCATTGCTTGCTCGCAATTTGGCTTACCAAAGCTTCTGCTTTTCATTTATTTTTCTGAAACTGGTATGTCCTACTTTTGATTCTAGCATCAACTCCAATGTGTTTATTTACAAGCTTTTATGCCCATGCCTACTTTACTGCTTTGTAGAGTTCAACTTTAAAGTATTACTTATGTCTTGCTATCTGTTGCTGCAATGAATCTCTATCCCCATTCCCCTTTTATGTGCTTGGGCTGTAGTTTAAGACATGGAAATATACAAAGTTATTGTCATGGATTAAAACCGGGTCCTTTGGATCCTAGCCTCTTTCAATTTCCCATACCCCCATTCCCTTATGTGTATTGAGTTAAGGTATAGCCTGGCAGCATCCAAGTTGCTGTTCAGGGCTTAACCTGACCTTCAAAAGGTCCTAACTCTTTAATTTTTAAGCTGACCGGCTGGTCAGGGGTGTGCCAGCATTCCAGTTGCTGGGCATGACCACCAGTCTGCCCCGGCTCCCCCTAATTCCCTTTCATTGCACTTACACTTACTCCTAGTCTCTAGGTTCTGCCCCCCTCCTATGAGCCTTGCCTTGGGACCTTGAGTTCCCTCTGAACTTGGACATTTGAGGGCTGGCCCTTCCATACTGCACTATGTTCTTAACTCTGCAATGATATTTGGGGTGTAAGTATTGCCTGGAATTCTTGAAGTTCCTTGGAACTTTGACACATCCCAAATAAGAGAAAGGCTTTGAAAATCCGATCCTGGAAGTTGGTTTATCTCATATTATTAGACTTTGAGTCTGGATTAGGCTGAATAGATGTAGATGTAATCACTGATGTAATTTTATTATTTCTTCTGATTCGCTTGGTCTGTAATAAGCTTTGTAAATAACTTTGTAATAACTACTAGGGTATAGTGAAAGGGGATGGGACTGAATGCATGCCAAAGGGATAGAAATCATGTCTATAAGATATTTACTCTTTAAAATTCTGCATTTTCACATAGAAATCATGTTCATAGGATCATTACTTTCAAACTCTACATTTTCACGTAGATACCATGTCTATAGGATATTTACTCTTTAAAATTCTGCATCTCACATAGAAATCATGTTCATAGGATCATTACTTTCAAACTCTGCATTTTCACGTAGATACCATGTCTATAGGATATTTACTCTTTAAAATTCTCCATCTCACATAGAAATTATGTTCATAGGATCATTATTTCAAACTCTGCATTTTTCACATAGATACCATGCCCTATGGTTTCTGTCACTTTGTATTAATACCATGGCAATAAATCCATAATGAAGCTCTGCATATTGTATAGATAATATGCCTATAGGACTTCCTGCACTTTGCATATACATTTGTCATTAGGCAAGCCTGCTTATAGGAGTTAAAATAACTCATTACATATAGATAACCTGCCTATAGGATCTCTGCTCAAAATCAGTTACACCTAGAAAGCATGCCTATAGGAACTATCAACTTAAT
>NW_017676443.1:40033-44777 GCF_001879085.1 Nicotiana attenuata
CCAATCATATCAGCCTAACACCGCCCAGTTCTGATTACAGAAATTAAACATTGGATGCTAACATGTGAATTGACATAATCAGAATTCAAATCCATTGCACAGTCCAGATATTCAGTCCAATTATACAGTCCTTAGTTTGATTACATACAAAAATAGAGTTCTAATCAATTACAAGTTAAAAACAAAGGAATTCAACAAGTGAGGCCTGATCAGTACTTCATTTCATTTCAAAAGCCTGGAAATACAAGATGTGTACCTGAAGGTCAAAAACAAATGGGAGAAATGGTCAGCACAGCAACAACAGAAACCAGAATTTACTAAGCAACCACAAGCTCGAATTCAACCAGAAATAACTCCAACCCAGTAGATGTTTCACACCAAATTGGATAGAAAAGCAATCAAAGTAGCTTGAATAACACCAAACGAAGTTGAAAATACACCCAACACACACTCTGAAACTTCAACAGCTGATCACAAGGAATTTCATGCTATTTTTATATTTATCTAGGCTAGAAATTCGAGACAGTTGCTAAAAACTGGAAAATGATCTAAGGAACTAAATGTAACAGTATTTTTTGGGATTTTCTGTGACTTTTTTTATTTTATTTTTGTTTTTGAATTTTTGAAGAAAAGCTAAGATCTAAAGGGGTTTGGATTCGAATTTCTGTTAATGAAAACTTGAAGAATATTTTTTTGGGGGAATTTTTAGAGCTGAAAAACCTTGTTATACAAGGCAAATGAATGCCTATTTATAGGTGAACTTAGGGTCCAATTTCAGATTTTCACTTTACCCATTAGTCCCTATTTTAATTCTATTTTTACCCTTTATTTTCTGACTTGTTACACAAGTTACTGCCCTAAGTTTACTGAATCCTACACTAAAGTCCTATTCTAGAAGGCCCTAGGGTGTTCTTTTAGCTATACAATACCTATACTACCCTTGCCTTAGTTTTGAATTTACCAATCTTAATGAAACTACCCTTTTTCATGCCTAAACTACCCTTTATTATTTCTGTATTTACCTCTAAGTCGTTAGCCTAGGTTAAGCTAAAACTATGTCCAATTTTGACAAACCCTTTAACCGAGCTGAGACTAACCCTGATTAAATCCAAAAGTTCGAGACACTTCAGTAATGAACTCCAATCAAAACAGATCCCCGAAAATGGAATACAAATTCAAACGACCCTAATTTACACTTGAATTGACTACTAGGGACAGAATAGAACTATTGGTCCAACAGGGATAGAATTTTAACACAGAATCATGCAGTAAACCTAACAGTTAAAATGAGAAGAACAAATTAAAGAGAAGAACTGGGTTTAGCTAATTTCAAACAGAAGAACGAGTCAAATATAAAAATGAGATAAACAAAACAAGAATAGGAGAACTTACTGATTAAGACTCGAACACGGTTGACCTTTCAATTTCAACTGTGGGATAATATCAATCAACTGTTCTTGACTAAGAACAGTCAAATAACCTTATTCCACGATGAAATTGAGCCTAAAACTCGTGAAGAAATCGGAGCAGAAATGATGCCCGCTCAGGTTCCGAATTTAGATTCAATATTCGAGAAGTTTAAGGAACATTTGAAGTAACAGGGGTGTGGATTTGTGATGTGGGGGTGGAGGTGAACCTACGGTGTAACTTTGGTTGGGATTGGGGACGGCGCCGCCGTACATGGCGGTTACGGCGCTAGGGTTTGAATTATTTGAGACGTTTGGGTGATGTTTGAAAGAAACCAATAGCAGATATGGAACGAGGAGGTGACGAAGAAGACATGGTGTAAATTTCAGGGCCATTGGACAACCGCCGCCGGCGGAGGCGATTTCCGGCCGGTGGCGTGCGGTGGTAGGCGACGGAGGGTTCTCTGAAGTGTGAGAGATGAGAGGCAGGGGGGTCTGGAGGGGGGGGTATCGTTAGGACAATTATATAATTATGGATGTAGGCTTCTCGACCGTTAGATCTTGTAACCTCGATGGTTCAGATTTAACAGGCCAAAACGACGTCGTTTTGGGACGGGGGCAGGCCGGGTTAGGGAATGGGTATGGACCAGGCGGGTTTCAAGGGTTTATTTTGGGCCTGGGGGGTTGATTTAATACCTGGGCTCCGAATTTATTGACAATGGCCCAATTCAAGGCAGCCTTCTTATTATTTTTTGTATGTTTTCTTGTATTTATTTATTTTGCTTTTTGTATTTATTTTGTATATTGTATTTATTTATTTTCCGATTTTATAAAATGCTAAAATAAAACTAAAAACAAATTGACTCTAACAATTATCTTTCCTAATTAATTCCTAAAGAGAAATACAAACTAATCCAAAAAATGCAAAATGGACCCTTTTTGTTATTTTCTTAACATTTTGTTTTAATACTAAAATATGAAATTAAATCCTAAATGCAAAAATGCATATTTTTGTATTTTCATATGAATTAAAATGCACAAATAAAAATGCAACAATTACCAAAAAATGCCACAAAATTCACGAAAAATTACAAAATACTAAAGAAATTGTTTTGTTTGAAATTTTGGGAATTATTGCTTAGGGCAAAAATCACGTGCTCACACATGCTTTGGCTACTTTGGCGTCAATGTTGCATGATCCAGATAAGGCTTAGGTCGACCCTTTGCAGATTCAGGTACGAGATCAGCATGCCTATTGTAATATGGTGGAAGAAGAATTTGATGGTGAGCCGTGGTTCCATGATATCAAAGAATACCTCAGGATGGGAGTATATCCAGCACAGGCTACAGGGGATCAAAAGAGATCAATTCGACGCTTGGCAAGCGGATTTTTCTTCAGTGGAGGAGTGTTGTACAAGAGAACTCCAGATCTTGGATTATTGAGATGCATGGATGCTAAACAGGCTACAGTTATCATGACCGAGGTACATGCGGGAGTTTGTGGACCTCATATGAGTGGATATGTATTGGCAAAGAAGATTCTCCGAGCAGGTTATTATTGGCTTACTGTGGAATGGGATTGCATCACTTTCGTGTGCAAGTGTCATCAATGTTAGGTACATGGAGATTTGATTCATTCTCCACCATTTGAGTTGCATACAATGTCGTCACCATGGCCTTTCGTTGCTTGGGGAATGGACGTCATTGGGTCGATCGAGCCAGCAGCGTCGAATGGGCACAGGTTTATTCTGGTAGCCATTGATTATTTCACTAAGTGGGTGGAGGCGAAAACCATCAAATCTGTTACCAAGAAAGCAGTGGTCGATTTTGTGCATTCAAATATCATCTGTCGGTTTGGGATCCCGAAGGTAATCATCACGGACAATGGTGCCAACCTCAACAGTCATTTGATGGCAGAGACATGTCAGCAGTTTAAGATCACGCACCGCAATTCCACCCCATATCGTCCTAAGGCGAATGGAGCGGTCAAAGCAGCTAACAAGAACATCAAGAAAATACTTCGGAAAATGGTAGAAGGGTCCAGGCAATGGCATGAGAAGTTACCGTTCTCCCTTTCAGGCTATCGCACTACTGTCCGCACTTCAGTAGGGGCGACTCCTTATTCACTGGTGTATGGCACTGAGGCAGTAATACCCGCAGAGGTTGAAATCCCGTCACTTCGGATTGTTGCCGAGGCGGAAATTGATGATGTTGAATGGGTTAAAGCCCGCTTGGAACAACTAAGTTTGATTGATGAAAAGAGATAGGAAGCAGTATGTCACGGTCAGTTGTACCAACAGAGAATGGCAAGAGTATATAACAAGAAAGTGCGTCCGCGGAAGTTTGAAGTAGGGCAATTGGTATTGCGACGTATCTTACCTCATTGGGTTGAAGCAAAAGGAAAGTTCGCCCCGAACTGGCAGGGGCAATTTGTTGTAACCAGAGTGTTGTCCAATGGCGTATTATATTTGACAGATGTGGAAGAAAAATGTGTAGAAATGGCTATCAACTCTGATGCAGTCAAGCGATACTATGTATGATTTCTTGGTTTAATTGTACTTTATTGTATTTGGCATATTTTTGAGATTGAAATGACGAAGGCATTTTGTTCTGCTATCCAAACACTTTATCCTGTGTTATCCCTTTTGAGCCTCATTTATTTTCTTTCGTACCCCTCTTTCGGAATCAATAACAATTCGGGTGCCCGAGCAAGGAAAATCAGCGAAGAAACAAGAAAACACAGCCCAAAAGAAAAGAAAAGGAAAAGAAGAAGAAAAGAAAAGAGGAGGAAAGGAAAAAGAAAAGAGAAAAAAAGGAAAAAAAAAGAAGAAAAGAAAAAAAAAGAAGAAAAATAGAGAAAAGGAAAATGAAGAAAAGAAAAAGAAAGAAAAAGAAATGAAGAGAAAGAAAAGAAAAGTGGAAGAAAGGGAAAGATTGCAACAACGAAGTAATTTTATGACCTGAACTACGTTTGACTTGATCCCGAAAGGGTACGTAGGCAGCCTCTCCCTGAGGTTCAGTTGAGCCCATGTTAAGTTGTAACTTTGAACCCATGTTAAGTTGTTTTGAGCCTTTTATACCCTTCTTTCTAACCCCATCCAAAGCCTGCATTACGGTCCAAAGAAAGACCTTCTGATCAGTCTTCAAAAAGTGCCAAGACAATCAAGTAAAGGTGATTCATGCCAGGGGCAACATTCCGGTACAAAAAGAAAAATGATAATAATGAGAGAGTCTTATCGGTGAAAACCCTCACGGGCACCATAAGGCAACGGGAGATGAGAGAAATTAAAAATGAGAGAGGCTTATCGGTGAAAACCCTCACGGGCACCATAAGGCGA
>NW_017676444.1:0-44771 GCF_001879085.1 Nicotiana attenuata
GTAATTCTCCTTATCCATTTATAATTCCATAACCCCCTTACTTAATTCTTTATCTGAGGCGCCACCTTTGAAATTCTCTTCTTCGTCTCCCAAACTCTCTCTAGCCCCTCGAAACCCTAATCATCTCCCACCTGTTTCTACCATGTTTCCACCCGGAATCCATTGGCAATTCCAAGCCATGGGTGGCCTGTGCTCACTTCTCTCTCACCGTTAAACCTAAGCTACTCAAAGTTTGGGGCACCGACTTCAATGGATCTCTTTAGATCTTTCTCGGATCTGGACTATGCTCTTTCCGGCCCATTATTCCGGTCGTGTTCAAAGCAATAATAGTCTTTTCGACCGGTAAAATCCTGACCTCCAAGACTTTCTCATTCTATGGTTCTCTGCAACTCTAAGCCGTCTTGAGGTCTTATTACTGCTTATTTTCTTTTATATCTGCTGACATGCCTGAGCGTTATTTTGACGTTTAAAAGGTTTTTTCCAAATTCCCTTAAACCTCAATTCTAATTTAGGGGTTTCTGAAAAGGTTTCTTCAAATAATTTTATTGATCTTTCCTGTTCTTCTTTATTGTGTCTATGCTCTTATGTTTTCTTCTTTTATTGCATGAGGTTTGCTCTCTTGTTTCTTCCTTTTATTATGCAAGGACTTTCTATTCTGGTTATCCTTTTATTGCTCGCATGTTAATTTGTGTTGTTTTCCTCACTCTTTTGCTATATGAGTTTATGTCTGAATCCTGGATTTCAGTCGCTTTTACTGAGTTTGTTTGTATATTTTCCCCACTGTTGTTTAAAAAACTCGCTTAACCCTTTCTTCTGAGCTTGTTTGTGTATGTGATGCCTCCCACAAGTCTTTAAAAGAGATTTCTAAGCCTCTTTCAAAGACATTGTTTTTCTCACCTCGTGATTCTATCGAAAACCCTAGATTTTTGGGGTTAATCTTTGACAAAATGGTACTAGGTTCGCTTTGGACCATCCTCAGATCTTCACTGTGAGTTGTAATTAAGCTTGAATCTCTTTGCTGGACTCTGAGACCTCAGTGTTAAACTCTTTTTAATAACCTAACCATTCTTTTCGTTTGATCTATGTGCTTATATATAAGAGAAATTTCTCTTTCAAGGGTTTTTTTTTTATCAACTAGTGGATTCATTCTGAAATCCTTTAAATAGGCTAATGATTTGCCACTGATTTTCCTTCTTATTGAACCTCCTTCACCTTCTTGACTTGGTCATTCAATTGAACTTGCAATTTTTTGTCATGGCTGTTTAAATTTGATTCCTGCCTATGGCACAACCGTTACCATTGACTGTTTCCTTAAATAACTTCTATGGTATTTACCCCTTTTGTGCTACTTTGAAAGGTTTTAGTAAAACTTTCCAAACTAATTTCTACCCGCTCGTAATTCAAATCCCTAACCAAAGGGAGACTGATCCAACTGATTTTCTTACCTTTCTTACTGTTCTCTTGCACTATTAAAATGGGGGGTGCTACTTTGCACTTTTAACAAGACCTAACTTTACATCTACACCCCATCAAATACTTCGCCTCTATACTTCAGTCAAAATACTCGAACTTCTTACTTTCCAACTCACACAATTTACCTTACTATTTGAATTCATATTTACTCTGCATTGCTTGAGACCTTTTGTGGAACTGCTATGCTTGCAACTTGGCTTTTCAAACACTTACTATTTTCTTACTGTGTTTTCCGTTGAAACTGGTAGTGTTTTTCATTTAATTTCTGCCCACCCCTATGTGTTTAACTGCACAGTTATAGCATCTTGTTTATCTTACTGCTATATGTTCAGTGATTTGGCTAATATGTTCCTCTTTGGTCTCTCAAGTAACTCCTAGCCCTCTGCTTCCACTTCTATGTGTTTGAGTTAAGGTTCTTGGCCTGGATGTATCCTAATTACTGCCCAGCCATAACCTGATTCCACAATGGATCCCAACTCTTAAGTTTGGGCTTAACAGGCTGAATCAGGGGTATGCCAGCATTCCCATTTGCTGGGCATGACACTAGCCGGTCAAAGGTGCATTCCCTAATTCCCCTATGCACTTACACTTATCTTAGAACCCTTAAGTTCTGCCCCTCTTCTTATGAGCTCTTGCTTGGGACCTTTGAGTTCCCTCCTGAACTTGGACATCCGAGGGCTGGCATTCCACACTGCAATGACTAATCTGCTAAGTGTTTGGGTTGTAAGCACTGCCCGGAGCCCTTTGAGACTCTTGGCAACTTTGACACATCCCAAATATGATGAAAGGCTTTGTGGAAATTCTGTCCTGGAGTTGTATATCTCATATTGTTGGACTTTGAATCTGAATTAGGCTGTTTGATGATAGCTGGAGCTTCTGATGTAATTTAACTTTTTTTTTTTCTGATTCATTTGGGTCTGTAATAACAGTTGGGATGAGCTAGTGGAAAGGGATGAGGATGAATGGCATGCCATAGTTAGAAAACCTGGCCTATTAGGTTATTTTACAATTTTTCGCATTCTACACTAAAACCTCATGCCTATAAATTCTCTTTCTGCATCTTAAATTATGTCTATAAGTTCTACAATATAGAAATCATACTTTAGGTTTCTGCAATTCTGCATTGTAGAATATGCCTATAATCTGGCCATTCTGCATCTTAGAAATTATGTCTATAAGTGCATAAAAATCTACTTAGGTTTCAACATCTGCATTGTTAGAAATTATGCCATATAAATTCTGGCATTTATCTCTTAGAAATTATGTCTATTAAAGTTCTTGCATATAGAAATCATGACTTTAGGTTTCTGGCACATCTGCATTTGTAGAGATTATGCCTATAAATTCTGCATTTTCTGCATCTAGGAAATTATGTCTATAAGTTCTTGCATATTAGGAAATCATGATTTAGGTTTCTGTACTTACTGCATACACATGCCATTAGTCAAAACAATCCATAGGATTAATAAATAACAACTTCACTCTACAGGATACTATGCCTATAGGACTCTTGCACTCTCTTGTTTGTTTAAAACCATTACGCTTAGAAATCATGCCTGTAGGAATAATCAACTGATACCATTCTTCGTCTACTTCATCTCGAGTCTAAAATCAGTTCATAAGCGTCAAAATCTGCAAGATCTTCCTTTATATAACCAGCAACCTTTTCCTCTAAAAATCAGTACGCTCTATTAGATGTCATGCCTATAGGCCTCACTTAGGCAAACTATTAGGTAATTAATATGCGTTCAATTCTTGATTTAAACTACATGCCAGACAAGGCCTTAATTTCGGACTCCTTATTGAAAATATGTAATAAATCAGCTACCCCTTTACGTAAATTTTTTAATTCCAGACCACAACCAGTATTTGAAGTTTCATGCCCTATAAACAATTTCTCTTTTAAGTGAGGAGGCCTATTTGAGACTTATTTGCTATGATGTTCTTTCCCCTAACTTCTTATGTGTTTTTGCTTTGTCGCCTTAGACATTTTATCCCTTTAACTCTGAAAAGCTCCAATTCCCTTCCCTTTTAGGATTTAGTAGTCTCATGCCTCCGAGACTGATAGGGATCGGAACGGGTTATAGGCATGCAATAAGTAACAGACCATTTCCGCGCTTAATACCTTAAATGGGGTTGGCAAAGGGATAGACATGGAGATGATGATCACGCGATAACACCATGCGTATAATCGGTTACCGGGTGTTGTGCGTGAGATGATCCATGTTATTTTATAAACCTAGGGATCCCCCTCACCCTCATATGTGCTTACTTCATTTTTCAGTTCTTTTAAACTTTGATTTCACTTTAATTCAAACCTCTTTGGGAATTTCCAGCACTGTTTTCATTTTTTAACTTCCGGCCCATTTTTACTTCTTATGTCTGATTATTGCATCTTACTTGACCTCATTTTCGCATTTATACATTCTTTTAAACGAGCCTGAAACCATTCTACTCCCTAACTTCAGCATGCTTATTTGACCTTTAAAAAAAATTCTACTTGTAAATCGTTATGGTGAAAGTTGTCTTGTTTGTTTATTCGCTTTAAAGTCACAAATTGTAGCATGGCCGGGAACCACACTAGTGGATCTTGGGGGGTTTCCTAAACACCTTTCCCCCTGGGATAATTTTCAAGCCCTTACCCGTTCTCTGGTTCTTTTTTTATTTCCTTGGTGTCCTAATGCACTCAAATCTTAGGTGGCACTCTTCTAAATCTTCAAAAAAACCCAAATTCCCAAAAGGAATAGAGTTGTTCGCCCAAAATGTCGTAAAACCCGATATTCGCCTTTAGAAAAAGGGGCATCGGCAGAGTGCAAATTATGAAGCCTTTTAGCTTAGTAAATATAGAGCCTTAAGTATGTAGGTAACTTGCATAACTCTATCCAATAACACTTTTACAAATTAATATTTTAATTATAAGATAAACTTTCAAAAGTAACAAATTAATATATGTTGTTCAAATAAACTCAAATATCGAGCCTGGAACCCCATACATAATTATTCAGTCCAATATTAATTATTTAATTTATTAAGCTAACAAAATTCTAAAAATGTTGAAAATTGGCACACATAATAATTAAGTATAGCTTGGTGCTACTAGGCCTCAAATATCGAGCTTGGAAGCCATTCATAATTATTAAGTTCCAATTCAAGAATTTTTTAATTTAATTTATTAACTAAACAAATTTCTAAAAAAAGTTAAAAATGACACACATAATAATTAAGTATAGCTTGGTGCTACCGCGGCCTCAAATATCGAGCCTTGAAGACCATACATTAATTATTAAGTCCAATTTCAAGAATTTTTTAATTTAATTTATTAAACTAACAAATTTCTAAAAATGTTGAAAAATGACTACACATTAATAATTTAAGTATAGCTTGGTGCTACCGGGCTCTAAATATCGAGCCTGGAAGCCATACATAAATTATTAGTCCAATTCAAGAATTTTTAATTTAATTTATTAAACTAACAAATTTCTAAAAAATGTTGAAAATGACACCACATAATAATTAAGTATAGCTTGGTTCTACGCGGCCTCAAATGTCGAGCCTGGAAGCACTACATAATTATTAAGTCCAATTCAAGAATTTTAATTTTAATTTATTAAACTAACAAATTTTCTAAAAAATATTGAAAATGACACACATAATAATTAAGTATATCTTGTGCTACGGACCTCAAATTGTCGGCCTCGAACCCCATAGATAATTACTCAGTCCAATATTAAAAATAATTATTTAATTTATTAATCTAGCACACACAATTAATTTATTTAAAATTATAGTAGACGACATGGCCTTTCCTCCGCCTGCGCATCCTGGACCTGCCGAGGATCAGCTATTAGTGTTGCAGGGGCGACCATAGGTCCTCCTTTGAATGGGAGAACAACTATCGGAGCAGGCTCTCCGCCCCAGGAGACTGAACGATTTGTTGGGAGTTCATCGTTGAAACATCCTTTCCATCCCGCGTAGTCGCGTGCCTACAGGCTACGAAGTTTCTATACGATTTTTGAGCTTGGACGGATGCAGCTTGATTGGGTCTCTTTATCACGGCCTTTGTAGAGCGGTGGCAACTGGAGAGCCGCCACTTTTCACTTGCCCACTGGAGAGGCCACCATCACGCTGGAGGATGTTCAAGTTTTGTATGGGCTGCGCGTAGATGGGACCGGCGCTGGCACTGCCCCAGTACATTAGATCCATGACGCGTGCACAGTTTTTAGATATGATGGGGCAGTTTACAGGTTATAGACCTCAGGGTGAAGCTGGGGCAGTCGCGTTGCTTTGTCAGCCATCAGAGATCATACTGGCGTTTTTGCACCCAGACATTACCGGCGAGACGGAGGATCTCCATATTGAGAGGTACACGCGTTGGCGCTGCTCCTGCTTTTCGGGTGTGTCTTGTTCCCGAACATTCGGGGAGTAAAGTGAGTATGCGCTTTCTCCATCATCTTCAGCGGCTGGATGATTTACCCCAGTACAGCTGGGGTGCTGCTGTTCTCGCATACCTGTATAGGAGCATGTACTGGGCGAGCATGGGCCCAGCGGTGGACATATGTGGTTTTCTGCCCCTCCTACAGGTGACAACATTTTCGAATACTCTGTTCATTACTCCGAATTTTATATGGTCGAAATGACTCATAAATTTTACATCAACCTTTTATCTTAGGTTTGGGCCTGGCAGCGGATCATGCCGTTGCAGCCACCTCTACCACCACTTGCGCACGGTGAGGCTTATACGTTTCTCCCTCTAGCTTCTAGGTGGATTCTCCGGCGTGGGAACTACCGAGGGAGTGATGCTCATCATAATCTCCCCCTTGTCAGGGATGTGTTAGATATGCTGGTGGACGGACAGGTAAATATGTACCTACACTTGCTTGTTTTAAATTGAGTTGTGTTGCGCATACTCACTTTTATGTTATTATTTGGTAGTTCATCTGGACGCCATACAACGATGAGTTGCTAGCTTAGATGCCCGATATTTGCTCAATCGACCGACTGCTTTGGAGCACCTCCGTCCCGATGATCTTTTTCAATATGGTTGAGTATCATGCCACAGAGCGTATGCTTCACCAGTTTCACCGTCCCCAGCTTATACAGGGGGAGCCTGGATGGGTGGCTACACACTATCAGCGGACGACCGTGCCAGGGTGGACGATATATATATAGGATGGCTAGAGCAGCAGGTCCATATTTGGGAGGAGCGAGGTCACCGTATTCCGCCACCACCTACATTTACCCAAGAGGCCACTATTCATCTGTATACGTCATGGTACCGCCGTCACACCCGACTGATGATCGGGAATCCCATTCATGTACTTGGCGAGCGCTACAGACCATACGCCGGGAGGCACGAGGCACTGGTATGTTTTTGTGGCTTATTAATATCTTATAATTGTGATATAGCGTTATTTAATTAATATTTTAAATGTTTCACAGGCTATTGGGCATCATCACCTCTACCAGTTGGGACAGGAGATGCAGCAGCATGCCGACAATGCTGCACTCGTTGACTATGGCCGGCGGGTGGTACAGGTGGCTCGTCGGACCCTGTTTCAGGCGAGAGATGCCGCGAGGTTGGACCACGAGGCTCAGTATGCGGCGCTAGAGGACTACCATCGGGGTAGGGGTGTCCTACGAGGCAGGGGTAGGGAACGAGGGAGGGGTGCCCCACAAGGCAGGGAAGCCCCACGGGGTCGCGGGGGTCGTGGGGGACGGCGAGGAGGTAGTCCCCAGCAAGGGGGCTATAAGGCACCTGTTGGCCCACCTGTTGAGGGACATGATGGAGATTTTGGAGATGAGGCTCTTGGAGATGATCAGCCGGGTTATGGACCTCAGGTAGATGAGCCTTCCAGCAGCATGCCGTCGTACAGCCTTCAGCTATCTCTGCCAGTATCGCAGGTCACCCCGTCAGGAGCATTGTCGATCACGGGTACATTCGACGGGGATGTAGACCAGTACATTGCATGCCCATCTACCGCAGCTGAGGATCGGCCCACCCAGGACGTGGATGGCGGGCGCGGGTTGAGTTATGCCTCATCCCCGGCGGTTGATGCGGATCTACCGCAGGCGCAGGTATGTTTGTATTACTTTAAAATTTCAATTTGTTTTCTTTTCCTTAATGAGCTAACATTAATTAATTTTTAACTTTCTTATGAAGGTTTCGTCCCATCCCATCTTTGAGGCCACTACATGCTTTGATGAGGACACCACGGATGCATATACTCAGGCGGCCGACGAGACCACGGTGAGAAAATGTTTTTTGACTCAACACGTACAATACAAATATACTTTTTCACATGCTAAGATTACTACTTGTTTTGTAGGTTGCCGACGGCCCGACGGCCTATTCTTTCGATCCTGCCAGTTGTGGTGTCGATGCTGCTGCACATCCTCACATAAAGAGGCGGCTTGATGACGATGATCCAGATAGTGTACCCGGGCGGCAGGGGATGTGACTTAGGCCGGCAGCATCACTGAAGCACACAAGTTGCGGGACTCACTGATTTACTTATGTTTTTACTTTGTGTAAATAGTGCATTATGTAAATAATGGTAACAATTATCTTATAACAACAATTTTATTTTAACTGCGTTTGAACAACAATTTTACTTAAACAGTTCATGGCCTCAACAATACCATTTATTACGTGACTCTCAGGGCCTTAACAATAGCATTTATTGTGGCAGAAGAGTTTTGTTGGAATTATTCCTAATGCAAAGTCAATTTGAAATTTCATTTACAATCAATAGCTATGAGTTTTTTTATTTATTTTTCAAATGTTCTATCTATTTCCAAGAGGCCTTTTGCATGAAGCCTTAAAGCCAAGTGTTGAATGGCCTTGACAAATGGGTATGCAAATCTACCATATGTCTTTATGCATGGAAGACAAGATACACTTGTCAATATTGGAGCCAAGTGGACTAATATAATGGGACAAGTGTCGAAAGACTCTCGACACTTGTCATACATGCAACCTCCTTAATTGCCTATAAATAGGTTATGGATTAGGCATCATAATCACTCAATCTTAACCAGAATCCATCTTGTTAATCATTACTTTTCTTCCTACAACATTCTTTAATTTCTGTAACAATTACAGAAAATACCTTCATCTTCTCTTCTTTCTGGGCAACAGTTTTGTGCAAATTCTAAACTTCCAGCCACGAGTGCACGTGTTTGGTGGTGTTGTGGAACCTTGGGGAGCGACCGCCCGGCCTTAACAATATGCACCTAGTCGGGCCGAAATCGCTTTCAAGGCAGTGGCTTGCCACGACATAGTATTTTTGATAAATTCTTCTTCTTTTCTTCTTGTTCTTAGTCAATATTATCTACTCATTTTTCTTACAATTGAAAGCGATATCAGATATAATATTGACTAATGTCCACAACTTTTCCAAAATATTTCCTGATCTGTCAAAACTTGAGCCTTTAGATGGAAATAATTATAAGCGTTGGTCCCAGAAACTTTTAATTTTCTTTGAAAAATTAGAAGTTGATTATGTTTTGTTTAACGGACCTCCTACTGATATTGTTGTTGACAGTTCAAATGCAGCTAATATTATTGTTGATGATGATGCTGCTAAGAATAAATTTGAAAAGGATAATAAAACAGTAAGAGGGCATCTGCTTAACCATTATGTCTAACTCTCTATTTGATTTGTTTATAAATTATAAATCTGCTAAAGTCATATGGGACAGTTTGGAGAAGAAATATGGTACTGATGACGCGGGAAAAAAGAAGTATGTCGTTGGAAAGTGGATCAAGTTTCAAATGGTCGATGATAAGCCAATCATGGAACAGGTTCACGAGTATGAGAACTTAACTGCTGATGTTTTGACCGAGGGAATGGAAACGTGTGAGATTCTTCAGGCTAATGTTTTGCTTGAAAAATTTCCACCTTCCTGGAGTGATTACAGGAATCAACTAATACAAAAGAAGAAAAACTTAACTCTTCAAGAACTAATGAGTCACATGAAGACTGAGGAAGCAAACCGTCTCAAAGATGAGGAGTCTGAACAGCTAAAGGATAATATGAAATCTCTCTCTCTTAATTCTTCTAAAGCTAACCTTATGGAATCTTCTAGTACTTTTGTGAAAGACAGGTTTAAAGGAAAACAAAAGAAAGGCCAGAAGAAAGGACATGTGAAGAAGCAGAATTACTTCAATAAGCCGGAGGGCCATATTCAAAAGTCGAAAGGACCTTGCTATGTCTGCGGAAAAATTGGTCACAAGGCTTTTCAGTGCAATCAGAGACAAGGACAAAGCTCAAAGAATGGAGGAAAAGCTCCATTCCAAGCCAACCTTACTGAGGGTGGTGATGTCATTGCTGCTGTAGTTGTTGAGGCAAACATGGTGGCTAACAAGACTGACCGGATACTGGACACAGGCGCTTCAAGGCATCTTTACGCCAACAAAGAGTTGTTTCACGACTTTGAGGAATCTGCTGATAGCGAGTGTGTCTACATGGGTAACTCCACTACAGCTGGAGTTATGGTAAAGGAAAAATTCTCTTTAAGCTAACTTTTGAAAAAACCTTAGCCTTGAACAATGTTCTGTATGTACCCTCCCTTCGTAGAAACTTAGTTTCTGGTGCGCTTCTCAACAAAGCAGGGCTTAAACTTGTTTTTGAATCTGATAAAGTTATTATTTCTCGTAGGGGAGACTTTGTTGGGAAAGGTTACCTTAGTGGGGATTTATTTGTACTAAACATCGCTCAAGAAATTACTAATAATGCTAGTACTTTCAATTCTACCTATATTACTGAGTCTATTGATTTGTGGCATGGTAGACTAGGGCATGTTAATATTGCTTCTATTAAAAGACTTAGAAAAATGGAATTAACTCCTGCAGTTAATGTTGATAATTTTTCTAAGTGTCTTGTTTGTGTAGAAGCGAAACATACCAAAAAGCCTTTTAAGAATGTAACTAGTAGAAAAACAGAATTGCTTGAACTAGTACATTCAGACTTAGCAGATTTCAAAAATACTGTTAGTAAAGGTGGAAAGAAATACTACATCACCTTTGTAGATGACTTTTCTAGATACACTAAGGTATATCTTCTTAAGTCAAAAGATGAAGCTGAAAGCATGTTTTTAAAATACAAGGCGCAGAAGTAGAGAATCAATTAGATAGAAAAATCAAGAGACTTAGGCCTGACAGGGGTGGTGAATATAGTACTAATACTCTAAAATCCTTTTGTGAGAAAAATGGTATTATACATGAGATTAGTGCTCCCTATACTCCCCAACAAAATGGTGTAGCCGAACGGAAAAATAGAACCCTTAAGGAAATGATGAATCTATGCTTTTGAGTTCGGGTTTATCTGATAATATGTGGGGGGAAGCTGTTTTATCTGCATGCTATGTTCTTAATAAAGTCTCTCATAAGAAGTTAGATAAAATTCCATATGAGTTATGGAAAGGGTTTTCCCCTAACATAAAATTTTTGAAAGTGTGGGGGTGTTTGGCTAAGGTTGGTCTACCTGATTCTAAACAAGTAACTGTTGGACACAAGACTTTTATGCTATTTTCATTGGTAATGCTCAAATAGTATTGCATATAGATTTATGTCTTTGAATGATAGTTCTATTTGTGAATCTACAGATGCAGAATTTTTTGTGCATGTTTTTCCATTGAAAAATAATATGCCTAGTGATGTGACTAATAATACTTCTACATTTATGCATGTTAATTCTCATATTGTGCATTCTTCTAGTGTTACTACTAATGAGCATGAAAATAACCTTAGAAGAAGCAAGAGGCGTAGAATTGAAGCTAGCTTTGGTCCTGACTTTATTACTACTTTCTCGACTGAAAATATTGATCTTGATATTTTGAGTGATGAATTAGTGTCAATATATTTAATATAAGAAGACCCTAAGACATACAGTGAAGCAATGAGGTCAATAGATGCTAGTTTTTGGAAAGAGGCCATTAAAAGTGAATTAGACTCTATAGTTTCTAATCACACTTGGGACATAACTGATTTTCCTAAAGGTTGTAAGCCCATAAGTAGCAAGTGGATATTTAAAAAGAAATAGAGACCTGACGGTACAATTGAGAAATATAAGGCTAAACTTGTTATTAGGGGTTTTAATCAAAAGAAAGACATTGATTACTTTGACACATATTCTCCTGTGACTAAGATAGCGACTATTAGAACTCTTGTTACTGTAGCCGCTATTCATAATTTAGTAATACATTAAATGGATGTTAAAACGGCTTTCCTAAATGGTGAGATCTATATGCCTCAACCTGAGGGATTTATGATCCAAGGACAGGAGAATAAAGTATGCAAATTGAGAAAGTCTTTGTATGGTCTAAAGCAGGCACCTAAGCAATGGTATGAAAAGTTTAATAGCACATTAGTGGATAATAGTTTTTGTTGTTAATGCATCTAATACTTGTGTTTATTCCAAGATGATAGGATCAGATTGTGTTATTATATGTTTGTATGTGGATGACATGTTAATCTTTGGCCCTAATGTGAATGTTGTTAATGAGACTAAGAATTTTTTGTCTTCTAAATTTGAAATGAAAGATCTTGGAGAAGTAGATGTGATTTTTAGGGGTTAAAATCAAAAGAACTTCTAATGGTTTTTCATTGTCTCAGTCTCATTATATTGAGAAAATGTTGAAAAGGTTTAATTGTTTTGATGTAGCACTTGTGAGAACTCCTTATGATCCTAGCATACACTTGAAAAAGAATAAGGAATCTAGTATTTCTCAAACTGAGTATGCTAAGATAATTGGTAGTGTAATATTTCTCATGAATTATACACGACCTGATATTGCTTATGCTGTTAGTACATTGAGTAGATATACTCACAACCCTAGCAGTGAACACTGGAATTCTCTTCAACGTTTGCTAAGATATTTGAGAGGTACTATGGATTGGTGTTTGCATTTTAATAAATTTTCTGCTGTTTTAGAAGGATTTTGTGATGCAAACTGGGTTACTACAATGATGAAGTTAGCTCCACTAGTGGCAATGTGTTAACTTTGGGTGCAGGTGCTATTTCATGGAAGTCTTCAAAACAGACTTGTATAGCACGATCTACTATAGAGTCTGAATTCATTGCTCTTGAGTTGGCAGGGTAAGAAGCCGAGTGGTTGAGAAACTTATTGGCAGACGTGCCTTTGTGGGGAAGACAAGCTTCACCAGTTTCTCTACATGTGACTCACAGGCAGCAATAGGAATTGCCAAAAATAGTGTGTACAATGGAAAAAGAAGACATATCCCCATTAGGCATGGTGCGGTAAAACAATTGTGAAATATGGTGTTATTTCCTTAGAATATGTAAGATCCGAAAGAAATTTGGCGGATCCTTTAACCAAGGGTTAGGCAAGGAGAGTTATCCTTGAAACGTCAAGGGGGATGGGGCTAAGGCCCATGGATTGAGGAAGTAAGGTGGATACCCGTTTGTGGTCAAACGAAGCCATATGAGACCTCAATATGCACTACATTTCCTATCCCTATGGCGTGTGGTAGTGCTTTATAAGGTTGAGCTTATTTTGCTCTTAATGATTCCATAGCCTTAAGGTAGTCTATGTGTAGCTAGACTTGATGGAATCACCTACGTGAGTGTAAAGGTGCGATCGCCTTTTATGAAAGACTTGGGATGTCTTTCTAGAGCACTCATGAGACCCAAGGTATGTGCATGACCATAAAAACACTTTATTAGTATCGCAGAATTTGCATAAAAATTAAGGATATAGTATGTGTTGTGGGGGTCTCAGCTAATGTCCATTCAGTTCAAGAGTACTTCACTTTGTGGATGTTAGTTGTTGCCTCATTTCACTACGTGTCAATTCAAATCGAAAGATATTGACACTTAAGTACATGTTCCTTCTTTTGCCCAGAATTGTTCTATTTTTGTCTTTGCATTAGTGGGGGGTTGTTGGATTTATTCATAATGCAAAGTCAAGTTGAAATTCCATTTACTGTTAGAAAATATAACAGAATATAGGGACGAAATAATTAGGCTTTGATAGTGTAGTCACTGTCCTTAAGGAATTTAAGCCTCCCAATTTCGTTGCTGCAGGGATTATGGCAGAATTCCTCTAGGATTTTACAAAGCCTCTGAAATTCGAGCACCAGCAATTGACTCGAATTTCCACTTGAACAAATTTGGTGAATTGAAGATAGCAGAAAGAAGAAGATACTTTGTTGCTTTTCTGATGATTTTTGTTTTGGAGAAGAAAAGGGTATTTATAAACCTTTTAGGTGTCTGTTAGGACTAACGGACTCAACCTTTGGCAATAGGCACCTTTTAATACCAAAAGTCACATCTTTTCAAACCCTTTAGGTGTCTGCTAGGACTAACAGACTCAACCTTTGCCAATAGGCATCTTTTAAAACAAAAGTCACCTCTTTTTAAAATTAAAACGTTTTAATATTTAAAACATTTTTTTATTAATTAATAAAATTAATAGATGACTAAAAGAAATAAATTTTCTGCTATTTAATTGGCCTAAAGCCCCAAGTGCCCAAGTGCCCAATCTTCACTATTAATAATATAGCTAAATTCTAGTCCCTCCAAAACATCTTTAAATTATTCAAATCATGTAAGACAAAGAAGTGCTTTTAAACACTTCTTCCTTTCTTTCTTTTTCCAATGAGGGACAAAGTAACCTCTTCTCAAATACTCCCATCAAAATACTAACTAATATAATAATCCCCCACTTAGTTAGTGATTGATGTTGTTTATAAGATTCATGCGTATAGTAGGTATCTTTCGATTTAAACCTACTACTTGTACAAACTATTCAAGACCTTGTCAAAATTGATGGTTAGATTAAGTTCTATTAAACCACAATTCCTATTTGACAAGACGGAAAAGCTTTATACACATAAATCGTACCAACTTCCCAATTTGTTCACTGTGAGTTTTAGCACCCAATTATGGCCTTGTGCTACTTCCTGAATTCATAAACACTTATCAAGTTTTGTATCCCAAACTTTGATCAAAGCGGCACCACTTCTTGTGTTTACATAGGTGAAGATTTAACCAAATCCTTAACACGGACTTCTTTAGTTCCTAAACCAAACTCTGCTTCTTCACTAAGAGTATTTTTTATACTCATCCTCCTTTTCTAGGTACTAATTTCCAGTACCTGCTATCCGTCACAACTATAACTTATTATTACCTTTTAAACCTTTAATATTGTTGAACAATAAGAAAGGTAAGGTTCCCGTTACTAGTGACAAATTTAAATTACTTTAGACCCATAGCACTTGTTGTGCTTATTATCATATCCCTCGCGAGTCCTTTAGTGAATGGGTCAGCAAGGTTGTCTTTAGACTTGATGTACACAACAGTAATAATTCCATCCGAAATTAATTGTCTTATGTACTCATGTCTTAAATTAATATGTCTAGATTTTCCATTGTATATTTTGCTAAATGCCTTAGACATAGTTGCTTCACTATCACAGTGCAAGAGAACAGCTGGCATTGGTTGTGGCCACAACTTTATATCTAACAACAGATTTCTCAGCCATTCTGCTTCTCTTCCTGTAGCTGCTAAAGCAATAAACTCAGATTCCATTGTGGAATGAGTAATACGCGTCTGTTTCTTAGAAGCCCACGAAATTGCTCCTCCACCTAAAGTGAATATCCACCCAGACGTTGACTTGTTATCACCAACACTAGTTATCCAACTAGCATCACAATATCCTTCTAACACTGAAGGAAATCTGTCATAATACAAGGCAAAAGTTTTTGTCTTTTTCAGATAATCAAGTACCCTCACTATACCTTTCCAGTGATCACCACTTGGATTGTGAGTATACCTTGACAATTTACAAACCGCAAAGGCAATATCTGGCCTAGTACAATGCATAACATACATTAAACTACCAATTGCACTAGCATAGTCTAATTGACTAACAGATCTTCCGGGGTTCTCAACCATCTTGCTAGAAGCATCAAACGGAGTATTAAATTCTTTAATACCCAAATGATTAAATTTGAAAAGAACCTTGTCAATATAATGAGACTGACATAAGGCAAAACCCCCACTATATCTTTTAACTTTAACACCTAAGATAGTATCAACTTCTCCCAAATCTTTCATTTTAAATTGAGAAGTTATACTTCTTAGTTTCATTTATGCCTTGCATGTTAGTTCCTATGATTAGCATGTCATCAACATAAAGACATACTATCACTCCATAGTCCTTTGTGAATTTGGAATAAATGCATTTATCTGCTCCGTTATGTTTAAAACCATTTGATAATATAACACTATCAAATTTTTCATGCCATTGTTTTGGAGCTTGTTTTAATCCATACAAGGACTTAACTAATTTACAAACTTTCTTCTCATTTCCAGGAAGCACAAACCCTTCGGGTTGCTCCATATAAACTTCTTCATCAAGATCACCATTTAAGAATGCCGTCTTAACATCCATTTGATGGACATTTAGATTATATATTGATGCCAAAGCAAATAATACTCTTATTGAGGTAATCCTGGCCACAGGAGCATATGTGTCAAAATAATCTACTCCTGCCTTTTGTCTAAATCCCTTGGCTACTAGTCTAGCTTTAAATGTTTGTAGAGAACCATCAGTATTGTATTTTCTTCTAAAAACCCATTTACACCCAATAGGTTTAGTATTAGAAGGTAAATCTGCCAATACCCATGTACCATTTGATAAAAGAGAATCCATTTCATCATTTACAGCTTCTTTCCAGAAAGAAGAATCCCGCGAAGCCATAGCCTCACTATAGGTTTTAGGATCCTCTTCTAAATTTAAAATAATGGGTATTTTATTTAATACTTCATCTCTACTTCCTTCTACCAAAAAGACTAGTGCTTGAGAAGAAATAAAATCAGAACCTATATTTTTTTCTTTTCTAACTCTTTGACTTTTTCTTGGTTCTACAGGAGATTCAATTGCCTTTCTTTTATTGTTAGAAGAAGAACTAGGTTCTGCACAATTTTCTTGAGTTACTGCATTATCACCAATGCTTGTTGCATTACCATCTTGTTTAGTAATTTCTGTGTCCTCATGTGAATTATTAGAGTCACCAATGAACTTTGTTTCCAAGAACTCAACATCTTTAGATTCCACAATATACTTAGACTCAATGTCCAATAATCTGTATGCCTTTGAGTTCTCAGCATATCCTACAAATATGCTTTTAATTCCTCTAGGTCCTAACTTAGTCCTTTTAGGATCTGGAATTCTATAATAGGCTAAACAGCCCCATACCCTTAAGAAATTTAGGTTAGGCTTTCTTCCTTTCCATAATTCATATGGTGAAACCTTAAATTTCTTTGAAGGAACTCTATTATGCACAAAACAAGCCGTTAACAAAGCTTCCCCCCACAAATTCGTTGGTAACTTTGCATGTAAAAGCATGGCATTAACCATATCTACCAACGTTCTATTTTTTCTTTCAGCAAGACCATTTTGTTGTGGGGTATACGGTGCACTAACTTGGTGAATCAAACCATTTTCTTCACAAAATACAGAAAATTCATTGGAAAGATATTCGCCTCCTCGATCACTACGTAGGATTTTAATCTTCTTTTCCAATTGATTTTCAACTAATGCTTTGTAACTCTTAAACATATCAAATGCTTGATCTTTTGTTTTCATTAAGTAAACATGTGTATATCTAGAATGATCATCTATAAAAGTAATAAAGTATCTATTTCCACCTCTAGTTAAATGACCATTCAATTCACATATATCGGAATGCACAAGTTCAAGTAGATTACTTGTTCTTTCATTCTTTGGAAAAGATTTCTTAGTCATCTTAGCTTGTATGCAAATTTCACATTTTTTATCATTATTCTCAACAGCAGGAATTAATTTATTTTTAGACATAAACTTAACATATCGAAAATTAACATGTGAAAGTCTAGCATGCCATAAATTAATAGATGACTCAATCATATAAGCAGAAACTTCAACTTTATTAATACTTAATTTGAACATGCCCTCACAAGAGTAGCCTTGTCCTACAAATACACCATTCTTAGAGAAAATAATCTTTTCTGCCTCTATAACAGTTTTGAGGCCTTTCTTACTTAATAAACTTGCAGAAATTAAATTCTTCCTAACATCAGGTACATGATGAACATTAATTAAAATCAACTTCTTTCCCGAAGTGAATTGTAGTTCAACTGTTCCTTTTCCAAAGACCTTGGCGGTGTCATGATTTCCCATTAAAACCTTTTCATCACTTGTTGCAACTTCATAATGTTTGAAGAAACTCTTGTCATTGCATACATGAACTGTAGCACCGGAATCATACCACCAATCTGCAGATTTCATAGTTGCTGCCATGTTGCATTCAGTTACCATACTCAGATTCAAGTTGGTAAAAGCAGAAATCATAGCAACAATATCCGAAGAAGAAGCTTGTTGTTGTTCAACATTATTTACCCTCTTCTGTCCAGCATTTTCTTCATTTTTCTGTCTCTTACGAAACCTGCAATCTCTCTTAAAATGATCCATTTTTCTGCAAGTATAACATGGACCTTTCTTAATGTTAGAAGAATTTTCCTTTGGAGCAGCCTCAAACTTTCTCTTCTTTCCAGCCTTGTTTCCAGATTTTCCTGAGTTGTTTGCCTTACTAGACTCAATATAATTCACCTTTGAACTAGTTTCCGCAGCATATTTATTTTTACGTTTTTGTGACTCTTCTTCAATCCGAATATGCTTTGTCAACTGGTCCACATTAAAGTCTTCGGAAGAATGTAATAATTTCTTCCTATAGTCATTCCAAGTGGCTGGTAATTTTGCAAGTATAGCAGCCACTTGAAGAGATTCAGAAACATCGACTTTAAAATCTTTGCGTCTAGATATCAAAACCAACAACTCATCAACCTGTTCCATGATAGATTTCCCATCTATAATTTGAAATTCAAAAAATTTCATTCCAAGGAATCTGTCCGTTCCTTGCTTCACAGCAGTATATTTCTGTTCCAAGGCTTTCCAGATTTCTTGTGGTGATTTGTGAGGACGGAACAAATCATATAAACGATCAGAAAGTGAGTTTAAAATAAAACCTCTATAGCGCACCTCATCATCTTCACGTTTTTTTGCGTGCCGCCTTAATTTCATCAGAGTCTTCAGCAGTAGGTTCTGGCATTGCAGTAAGATCAGAACTCAGCAGATATGCTATTCCCAACTCCGTGAGAAAGAACAACAATTTGTCTTTCCAACGGGTGAAATTTGAGCCATCAAATCGATCCAGTTTGAACACTTCGAACATCTTGTTGAAACCAGAATCACTACCAGAAGCCTCCATTGCAGTGTTGTTAAATTCCTTAAGATTGTTAGAAAATATAACAGAATATAGGGACGAAATAATTAGGCTTTGATAGTGTAGTCACTGTCCTTAAGGAATTTAAGCCTCCCAATTTCGTTGCTACAGGGATTATGGCAGAATTCCTCTAGGATTTTACAAAGCCTCTGAAACTCGAGCAACAGCAATTAACTCGAATTTCCACTTGAACAAATTTGGTGAATTGAAGATAGCAGAAAGAAGAAGATACTTTGTTGCTTTTCTGATGATTTTTGTTTTGGAGAAGAAAAGGGTATTTATAAACCTTTTAGGTGTCTATTAGGAGAAGACTTTGCAGAATCCTATGACGGATGGAGAATGTTTTTCGATGGAGCAGTAAACTTCAAAGGAGTTCGTATAGGAGCAGTCCTAGTATCAGAAACCGGCAAGCATCATCCGGTATCCGCAAAGCTCAGGTTCCCATGCACCAACAATATGGCCGAGTACGAAGCTTGCATCCTAGGGCTCAAGATGGCCAATGACATGAACGTCCAAGAGTTGCTAGTGATTGGGGATTCGCAATGGCTGCAACTTCCCACTATACCTGTCTACATATGCAGCAACACTGTATTCCCTATCAATATAGTTTGTTGCCCCATATCCAACTTGTTGAAAGCACTTCAACGCATGTGCGCACGGCATGTGGTAGATGGTCCATTTTCCACATGAACATAACCTTCTATTTTCATTCACCGTCTGTAGATTATTCCCACGGTGTCCACGGATAGCGGTCTTAACTTCAAAAATACCCCGTTCATGATCGTACTGAAGAAATGAATGCCACTGTGCTCGCCTCCTGGACCTTTCAAATCTTCTCATGGATATTGGCATAAATTGAACACTCCTGTCCATCAATGCCGATGCAGCTACATGCCTTTCAACAAACCTCTCTGCACTCTGTTTGAATGTCATGCGGACCATGGCAGTGACAGGCAGTCCACGGGCAGACTTCAACAAGCCGTTGAATGACTCCGACACGTTTTTAGTGAGGGCTCCCCATCGTCTGCCGCCATCAGCATGCAATGTCCACATGTGATGTTCATGTCGCATCAACCAAGTATAGGCTCGTGGCTCTATCTACCGGATCGCTTCCATGCGCCTCGTGAATTTGCACTGCTGGTGCTCAGTTGCAGCCATCCACATTAAGTCATGCAAGGCCTTGTCAGGATATTTCTTCTGGAAATTGGCCTTCAGGTGCCTCACATAGTAACGGTGGTATGCATATGGTTCCTGCCATTCAGGCAAGTGACGTACAGAACTTAAAATACCACCATGCCGATCAGACATTAGACAAATACCTGAACGCTGTTTGACAACGTGCTGCTTCAAGTGGTTCAAAAAAAGCGTCCACGTCTCTTCACTTTCGTTGGCACATATGGCAAAAGCTAGTGGAAATATTTGTCCGTTGGCATCAACTGCAACTGCAATCAAAAGCTTAATATCATACTTTCCATAGACATGAGTACCGTCTATGGAAATTACAGGACGACAATGCACAAAACCATCAATTGCTGCTTTAAATGACCAGAACACATAGTTGAAAATATATTCGGGTCTGTCCGGACTCCGCTCACGCCTCCATTCAACAACAGTCCCGGGGTTAAAGTGTTACAGTGCGGCCATGTACCTTGGTAGATTTGAAAAAGACTTATCCCAGTCGCCATAAATAAGTTCAAAGGCACGTTTGCGATCGAGATATGCCTTTCTTTTGGTTATAGTACAACCATACTCCTGGTGGACGGCTGTAATACACTCTTTAATCTTGAACCTAATGGACACTTCCAAATATGGAATCAAGACAAGAGAAATCAAGTCCACATCCAAGTTGAAGTGATTCTCATTGAATGTGTCTATTTCGCATCTGTGCTCGCTAATAAATTTACCCACTTTCCACAAACCTGAATTCTTCTTGCTGGCACGCAACATCCAGTGACAACCCATAAAGTCTCTACGGCATACAGCCTTGTATACCTCCGTAGTTGACTCACTTACCGTCATCTCACGGCACTCTCTTATACTGTAGATTTTTACAGCCCTAATTAGGCGAGCTTTATCGGGGAAATACATGCCCTTTGTCAGTACAGCTGGTCTAGACTCATCCCACATCGCTGACCGAATTTCGTCATCATCCCTTGTGAGGGCATCCACGTTCGGCATACTTGGAAAATTATCAAGGTAGGGAATATTCCGCTCATGAAATGGCACGTGGGACTCGTACACTCTTTGTCTAGCGGGAGGTGGAGGAACATGCTCCCTCGTCAGCTCAGGTTCAACATTCACTTCCTCCTCATCATCACCCTCATCATGGAAGGGTGTGTGATCCCCAGACTCATCCGCATTGTTGTCATAATCACTATCATCTTTCTGACTCTACGCATCAGCCAAATCACGAGTCAATACGTCGTTTATGGGCAGCTGTGTGAGGTCAGGAACATCAAGAAGCTCTTTTTCACTGCACAAAAAGAACAAAATGATAAGTTACCCAACTACATAAATACTTTAGATATAGCTATATCACTTTACTTACAAGTCGTACTGTCTTGACGTTTCATGATGGATATTTTCTTGTTGGTGATGACTCCCGGATGGACCACCGTGCTCCAATACTCCAGAACTACGCATATTCCAACTAGGGGCGGGGTCATAGCTTGTAAAATTCATATCCGGACGGTACCCCCTATGAAAAATATAAGTGTTAATACAAATCCAGTTAAAACATAAAATAAACATAGCTAAAGCGTAGTAAAATTGAAGTTTACCAGTCGTCTTGTGGATTATATAAAGTCGAAAAATTATTTTGTGGCTGCTCATTCGCCGGTGGTGACAAGTTTAAATCAAGGCAAGCTCTTTCATCAGCAATCTGTCCAGCAAAAACTACTCCAGAATAACCACCCGATGACTGGGGGTTATCCCTACTATGCACGCCCTCATTATTGGGAACGTCTTCCACCTTGACGTGCATTTCTAATAATTTTATTACAATAAATTCCCTGTATTCATCCGGAATCCGCAAAAAATCTCTAAGAGTTTCATCATCCTCGATGTTAAACTCAGAATAATAAGCAAACCCCTGCGGAGTCACTGAATACGGAAACCTAGCGGTTACTTTAAGGTTAACCGAACGCTTCCTCACACTCATTTTTTTACGTAACAACGATACCAATTTATCATACTCCATAGTAAGCGGCAATTTAACATGACACTGTGGAGGTGAGGTATATCTCACAGAGTTATTCTCCAGCACAACCTCAAACCCCCCCCCCCCCCCAATATAATGAAACCCTTATTTTTGGCTCTTCAGACATTGTAAAAAAATGATTAATAAGAAGAAGAGAGAAGTATGAACGGAAGTTTGAAGTTTGTATTGAATGAATTTTCATAAAATCGAAACGCCTTTAAATAAGGCAAGTCCGAGCTTGGGGTGCAGATTTTTTTTATGTAAAATGCAGTACAATACCACGTTTTATGTATTTGAATTATTGTTATGTCAGTTAATTATTGGTGGGCCCAAAAATCAGAGTGAAACGCAGTACTATACTGCGTTTAAGTAGTTCGCAGTATTGTACTGCGAATTCCTTGAAAAAAATAAATTTTTAATAATACGCAGTACTATATTGTGAATTACTTTAACGGCTAATTTTCGTTAAAGTAATTCACAGTATAATACTGCGTTTTAGGTATTTATGTAACTTTTTTTTTAGTAGTAAAAACGTGCTTTGTGCCCAAAAAGGCATTAGAAAAGTTCCGGACTCTGTTATGCTGACTATGTACTAGATGTTCCTTAGTTATTAATATATCTATTTCCTGTTTGCTCAAAAAAAAAAAAAAATACCAACTTCTATCTAAATTGTCAGAAAAGATGATTGTACATTTGTACAAATTACATACGTACAATCAAATTTTTCATCTAAATTTTACGAGCATCTTTTTCTTTTCTTTTCTTTTTTTACGTTTTTTTGTACTATTCAAATAAGTCACTCAAGTTTAATTTCAATGGTTTATAACTAGAGATGTCAATGTAAAACAAATTCCATATTTGGAAATATGCAATTTTAAAATTTCAGCTATTGAAGTGGTACAAAATTACAGGCAATTTAGATAAGTTAACATTTTTCAGAACTATATGATCACTTGTTCGGAATTTTCTTTCAATAATGCTAGTGACATATTCTTAGATATAGTCCAAATTAAAAGACCAGTAATGGGAAAACAGAACAAATCAATTGAAAACAAAATTATCTCAAGGAATAGAATAGATGTTCATCAACTTGGCCATTTCCAGAGAAGAGATTCAAAGATGATTTAGATTTGAGTGGGTGATCATTGAAGGACTAAAGAGAATTATTCTTACCATCACAACTGCTAAAAAGAGTCAGTTCAGTCATATTCAATGGCATCACTTCAGTGCCACAAGCCGCTCAACACGTCCCATCCACTGTCTGTCAAAAGATCACCACTGTGACATGCCACAGGGCTAACAATTGAGCACCACTCTTATGCTGACAAGATGAAAGATATGACCGGCAAAATGTTTCACCATGACAATCACAATCATCAATCTGCCGCATGCCACGACACCAAAACTCAGCAATCTGCCGCATGCCACGGCCTCAGCGATCTGCTGCATGCCATGGAACCAAACTGTTGGCCCAAGTGAAGGTTAGTTTTGAAGATTGACAAAGGAAGTTCAGGCATGAATCAGGACCATCCCTTGTGGTGCATAGAAACGGGCAGATTCGAGCATATGGGATGCACGTTAATGAGATAAGCTTAACTTAATATAATTGATATCCCCTGATCGAAAAGCTTGAAAAATTGATAAGGAGAAGGACTCCTTAGTCAAAGAGAACACTGTCCAAGACAGGGAAGGAGTTAGAAGTTGAAATCAACTAGAACTCTTCCACCAAGGAAGAGTAGCATTAGAACTCTAGTTATTTCTTCATCTACTAACTCTATAAATCGCAGGATGTTCTCACTTTACAGGTGAACGGACAAACACATAAGTTAAACGTGAATTGAGAACAAAATAGCAAGGGTTTTTGCAAGCAGTTCGTGTGTGATTCAAGTGCGCAAACCTGATGCTGCATGAACCAGATAGAAGAATCAGCATCAAGTGTCTGTCTTTTATGCTAGTTCAATTGTAGTGGGCGTTTCACATTGTACCTTTCAGCTTTATCTAGAGGCAATTTTAATAGGTACTCAGAGCATTCAAGTTTGAGTTAATTTGAAGTTGTCGCAACAGTTAGAGGCTATTTGCTACAACGCGATTAGAGTTAATCCTAGGTTTACAAACGTGTTTTGTAAATGCAGATTTTGGCTTAGTGATTTAGTGAAGAGTTTGGGAAAATCCTACTGGGAAGTAGGTCGTGATTTTTTTACCTTTTGAGCCAGGTGTTTTCCACGTAAAATACTTGTGTTCTTTACTTTCTGCATTTACAATTTCTGCAATAGTAGTTTAAGGAACACTTAGAAGAACCAGGTCCTTCCATAATCAGTTTAAGCGAAAAATTGGACACCACACAAATCACCCCCCCTTCTTGTGTGGTATTGAAGTTACATCAATTGGTATCAGAGCGGGTTAACCTTGAAGAGGCTAACACCTTAGGAACAGATCAAGATGAGCGCACCACCTGAAAACTGGGATGGGCAATCCACTGCTAAGCCTCCACTCTTTAATGGCAAGTACTACTTTTGGTGCAAAAACAGGATGAGAGATCACATCATTGTAGAAGACTATGAGCTCTGGGACATTGTCACTGATGGCCCCCTGGCTACCATGAAGAAGAATGCTGAAGGAGTAGATGTGCCAAAAAATGAGAGCTGACTGCAATGCTGAGGATTTAAGAAAATGGGAGAAGAATGCTAAGGCCAAGAAATGGCTTGTGTGTAGACTTGGTCCAGACAAGTACAGTAGAATTCAAAGCTCTACCTCTGCTAAGGAAATCTAGGACACTTTGCAAGTGGCTAATAAAGGAACACCTCAAGTGAAGAGGACCAGAGGAACATTGTTGTATTCTTAATATGAGAATTTCACCATGAAGGAAGGTGAAACCATCTAAGAGATGTATACAAGGTTCACTACACTAACAAATGAACTTAAGTCTCTTGGAAAGGTTATTCTTGAAGAAGACAAAGTTGAGAAGATTTTGACAAGGGTTCTGCCAGTCTCTTGGGAAAGCAAAGTCACTGTTATTCAGGAATCATAGAACATTGCCACTCTTAAGTTGTATGAGCTAATTGGAAATCTGACTGACTATGAACTTAGAAGGCAAACCATGAAGATGGATGTACCTAAGAAGGAAAGGAGCCTGGCACTCAGAATCACTGAAGGTGCTGATGTAGAGGAGGATGAAATGGTCATGATCACAAAGGACTTCAAGAAGTACTTAATGAGAGGAAATGGTCCTTCTAGAAGTGGAAACTACAGCAAACCAAGGGTTCCTGAAAAGCAAACCAATAAGGGATGTTACACGTGTGGGAAAACTGATCACCAAATCAAAAACTACCCTCAATGGGAAATTGAATGGAAGAAGAAAAGTGCTGAACGCAGAAACAGGAAGAAGGAACATGTTCATCCCAAGAAGAACAAAGGATCAACAAAGGCTATGATTGCTGGCTGGGGAGAAAGCTCAGATGAGGACTCAGAGGATGAAGATGGAGATGAACAAGCACTTATGGCCATTGGAGAATCTGATGAGGAATCTGAGGTAAGTGTAATTCATCTAAAAGATAAGATTAATTTTTTGTCTAAAGAAAGGCTATATGAGTTACTCCTGGATTTCATTGATGAATCTGAGGATCTAAACAATGAAAAAGGAGCAGCTGTCTAAGGAGTGTGATTTGTAAAGCTAAGTGCAAAAATCTGGAACTTAGGGCTAGTGAAAGTGATAGTAAAAATGCTGAGTTAAAGAACCAGGTTCTTGAACTTGACACCACTGTCCTAGAGCTTAGATCTGAAAATCTAAAACAGATATTATGAACAGGTAAAAATAAAGCTGATCACACACCACTCACTTTAGAAGAAAACCTAGGAATAAGAGAGGACTTGGCTACAGGACCCCTGCACCTAAGTGGGATCCCAAAAGCAAGTACCTCACACTTCCTGAGAACAAAATCTGCACAAACTGTGGTAAGACTGGTCACTACAAAAATGAATGTACTGCAAAAGAAAAGGCTAGTCAAAAGAATAAAATATTTGTTCAAGGGAAAAATAGGCTGCAAGGATGGGCCAAAAAGAATCTGATTCACCCTTTTGCCTATAGAAAGGGACCCAAACTAGTTTGGGTTCCTAAGACTAACCCCTGATTTCCTTTTGCAGTTCCAAGTGAAGGGGAGCAGCCAAATATGGTACATGGATAGTGGTTTTTCAAAGCACATGACAGGAAGCAAGAACCAGTTCCTTTCACTTGAGGACCTCAAAGGAGGAAATGTCTCCTTTGGAAACGGGAAGAAAGGTGAGATCATTGGGGTTGGAAAGGTAGGTAAGACTGATTCTCACTCTATTGAGAATGTCTACTTGATAGATGGCCTAAAATACAGTCTAATCAGTGTATCACAATTGTGTGATAGAGGTAACATGGTAGCTTTCACCTCTACCAAATGTTTTATGATTAAACTTACCACTGACAAGATTGTTTTACAGGGAAAAGAGTAAACAATATATACATTGTAGATCTGTCCACACTTTCAGAAAATGAACCCACTTGTTTAAGTGTGTTGGACAATGATCCCCTCCTTTGGCACAAGAGACTTGGACATGCAAGTCTGAGTCAACTTAACAAGTTAGTCTCCAAGGACCAGGTGATAGGGCTGCCTAACATCAAGTTCAAGGAAGACAAAGTTTGTGAGGCTTGTGCAAGGGAGAAGCAGGTAAGATCCTCTTTTAAATGCAAGAAAGTGGTAAGTACCACCAGAACGATGGAAGTGGTCTTTCATATGGATCTCTCTGGTCCAATGAGAACATTAAGTAGAGGTGGTAAGAGATATGTTATGGTGCTTGTTGATGATTACTCCAGGTTTACTTGGACATTGTTTTTAACATCTAAAGATGAAGCATTTGACATGTTTACTTCTTTTGTTAGAAAAACTCAGAAACAACTAGGTAATCAACTTTCATCAATTAGGTCTGATCATGGAACTGAATTTGAAAATGCTAAGTTTGCTGAATTTTGTGATGTGCATGGCATAGATTATAATTTTTCTGCTCCTAGAACTCCACAACAAAATGGAGTAGTTGAAAGAAAAATTAGGACACTAGAAGATATGTCTAGGACTATGCTTCTTTCTAGCAAACTGCCCCAGAGCTTCTGGGCAGAAGCTGTAAATACTGCATGCTACATCATCAATACGTGGATAACTAGACCTCTTGTAGAGAAGACTCCCTATGAGTTACTTAAAGGGAGAAAACCAAATATATCCCATCTTAGGGCATTTGGATGCAAGTGCTTTGTGCACAACAGTGGTAAAGACGAGGTAAGTTTGATCCCAGAAGTGATGGGAGTATTCTTCGGATATTCTTCACATAGTAAGGCTTATAAGATATACAACAAAAGAACCATGTGTGTAGAAAAAAGTGTACATGTGGTTTTTGATGAAACTAACATTCTTTCTGAGAGACAGGAACATGAAGATGAAGCAATTGGGCTGGTAAGAAATTTAAATGAAATCAAAGCCCAGGCTGAAGCCACACCAGAAGAAGGAATAGGTGTTGGAACAGGTACTTCTATTCAGGGCAACCTGACAGGGGGAACTGAACAAAGAGAAACTGAATCTCATACCTCGATGGAGCCTGTCCATAAACCTATTTCTCAGCAACAAAACATTGGAGAAATATCAAGAGGAAACCAGTTGGTTTTGAAACCTTACAAGTACCAAAGTTCTCATCCCATTGAGAACATAATTACTATTCCAACCTCAGGAATTAAAACCAGATCTTCAATAAACAATCTTTGTGCTTTTGATGCTTTCTTATCTCTTATTGAACCTAAAAATATTGCTGAGGCTTTACAAGATGCAGACTGGGTAAATGCAATGCAAGATGAACTCAACCAGTTTGAAAGGAGTCAAGTTTGGCATCCGGTACCAAGACCCAAGGACAGATCAGTAATTGGCACAAAATGGGTCTTCAGAAACAAACTTGATAAAGATGGAACAGTTACAAGGAACAAGGCAAGATTGGTGGTTCAAGGATATAGCCAAGAGGAGGGCATCGACTATGATGAGACCTTTGCTCCAGTTGCAAGGTTGGAAGCAATAAGACTCATCATAGCCTTTGCTGCTTCCATGGAATTCACTCTTCACTAGATGGAAGTCAAGAGTGCCTTTCTCAATGGCTATTTAAAAGAAGAAGTGTTTGTCAAGCAACCTCCAGGGTTTGAAAGCAATGAGTGTCCTGATCATGTGTACAAACTTGACAAGGGACTCTATGGGATCAAGCAGGCTCCCAGAGCATGGTATGAAAGATGATCAAAATTCCTACTTGAGCGATGGCTACAAGAGAGGTAAAATAGATAACACTTTATTCTTGAAGGGAAAAGGTAAAGCCCTCTTAGTAGTGCAGATATACGTTGATGATATAATCTTGGGAGCAACTACTGATAAACTAAGTAAGGAATTTGCTAAACTAATGGGGAATGAATTTGAAATGAACATGATGGGTGAGCTTAATTTCTTTTTAGACTTACAGATTAAACAAAACTCAAATGGAACTATGATCCATCAACAGAAATATGTGAAAGAGTTGCTTAAAATGTTTAAAATGGAAGATTCAAAAGAAATCGATACTCCTATACCAACAACCACTAAATTGGAGATAGATGAATCTGGTTCATCTGTTGATCAGAAGTTGTACAGGGGAATGATTGGTTCTCTTTTATATCTCACTACTAGCAGACCTGACATTATTTTTAGTGTAGATCTTTGTGCTCGATTTCAGGCAAATCCAAAGGAGTCTCACTTGACTGATGTAAAGAGAATATTGAGATATTTGAAAGGCACCACTGAACTTTGTCTTTGGTATCCAAAAGGTAGTAATTTTAACCTTGTGGGATATGCTGACGCTGATTATGCAGGTTTCCTTGTGGATAGGAAGAGCACCTCAGGTATGGCACACTTTCTTGGTTTATTTCTTGTGTCATGGGCTACCAAAAAGCAAAATTAAGTGGCCCTATCTACCTCTGAAGCTGAGTATGTTGCTGCTACTTCATGTTGTGCTCAATTGCTGTGGATCAAATGTCAATTATTGGACTTTGGAATTGATGTTGATTGCATCTCTATATTTTGTGATAACACTAGTGCCATTAGTATGACAAAGAACCCGGTTCATCGTAAGAGAACTACGCACATAGATGTGAGGAACCATTGTTTGAGGGACAACTATGAGAAAGGTTTGATCACTGTGGATTTTTGTGCTACTGACAAGCAAATCACTTAAGGCTTACGACTGACATCTTCACAAAAGCCTTAAGTAGAGATCACTTTGAGAGGAATAGGTTGGAACTAGGGATGATTAAGATCACCTAAAAGGACCAGTTTAGGGTTAAACGAAAAAATGGAAAAATTTGAAAAAAAAAACAAAAAAAATTGGTTAGAAAGTCTGTAAATTGTGTATAAGTAGATTAAATCTTGCTCAGTATCATACTTTTGATAGTATACTCATGTGCCATGTGTTAAAATTATTCATGAATCTCTAATGATATCTTCTCTGTTTTGGCAAATTTAGACTTACAGGAGAGAATTTTCAGTGAAGAACCTGGTTCATCAAGATAAATAGGTATGTTTTCTACACTCTGCATAATTTGAAATAACTATATTTAGATCATGAGCAGAGTCCTACCAAATTCTAAAGTTCTTTTGAACTTATCCGTTACAAGTGAACCAGTTCCATTCAAAGACTCCTAACCGAATTAAACTACCTAGATATTAGTGATAGACTCCAACGTCTTTTCAAAACTGGTATTCAGTTTGATTAGAAATATCTAACACTTCTGAAAACCCTTCATCACCACCATATAAAACCACTTCCTCACCCACTATCACTCCTTCCAAAACCCCAACCTCTAAGAAAGGAGTAAAGCAGATAGCTCGTAAGATAGTTGCTGGTAGAGAGCAGATTAAGAAAATTAACGAACAATTGAAGGAGAGTAGGGAGGAGGAATCCCAGAAATCTAAAGATTCATTTAAGTCTGCTATTGAGGGGGAAGAAAGTGGTTCTTCCGAAACTGAACATGTATCTTCTGATCCTAAAGTTGCTCCTGAGACAATTTCTGAAGTGGCTGCAAATTTGGAGAATAGATTTGTACTGGTAGGGTCTATAGCAGGTGTTGAGACTACAGAATTTGGAGAAGTTGGTGGTAAAAATGAAGAGGGAAAAGAAAAATAGAGTGAGGGTGCTCGGAGTGCTATGAGGGGGAAGGGTAAAGGAGTGGTTGATTCTTCACCCACTCTTGTGAGTTTAACCAAAGAACACAGGGCAATGGTTATTTGGGACTGGTAGAGTAGAGGAAAGTGTCAAGAAAACAGGGGGAAGTGGGTCTGGTGAAGCTACTGAAGGGCTTGTTCAACGTGAAAAAATGGAGATGAACCTGGTTCATCCGTAGAGGAAACCCTCGCAGACCTGCTGAAGAAAGTGACCGAAAGCTATGATCCAACTTCTTGATAGGGTTATCAATGGCACCAAAACTTATACCATTCCCTATGGCTTCATTCTCACAACTGTGCTTGTACATTGCAAGGTACCTATGAAGAAGTAGGAGGTTAGTACAAGCAAGGATCATTTTGGGGTTAATACTCTGCTTGCTTGCAATTATGAAGTCAATGCCACTCCTAAAGAAACTGGTTCATCCAAGAAGGTACCAGTGAATAGCAAGGTCAGAGACTTGATGCAAGAAAGTGGGGCTAAGGATGCTGAGATTGAGAGGCTGAAGAAGAGGTTGACTGAGGTAGAGACAGAGAGAGATGCTCTCAGAACTGAGCTGGCTAGAGAAAAGGAGAAAAATGATGACATTCATCAAGATATGCTGAAACTCCTCCAAGCCAAAAACCAAGAACCTAATTTTTCCCAGCCTTAAGCATCCTAGCCTAGTGTAGATCAACCAGTGACCCATCTCGGGACCTTTTGTTTCTTTTTCTCATGTTTTCAGTATTTTTATTTCTTCTTATACTTTGTGGTAGAATCTTATCATTCATCACTGAAATTCACTGATTTTGCTCTAATTGTTTGTTCATATTTCTTTGATGGTTGAAATTTTTAGCTTGATCTATGATGATTAATCCATGTTTGCATTTGAAGCAGCCTAGTGGCCATGAGTAAGTTTAAAATCTGGTTATTTCACATGTTTTTATGAAACTTTTTGATGATGCCAAAAGGGGGAACGATTGTGCTTTGAACAGTTATGTTTATAACCTAATGAACCCGGTCCTTGATGACATGATGACAAGTGATAAAAGGAAAAATGTTCTAACATTGTGTTGATGTTAAGCAATGTTGAAACAGGGCCTAAGATTACGAAAAAGCATAGAGTTTGTCATCATCAAAAAGAGGGAATTTGTTGGCCCAAGTGAAGGTTAGTTTTGAAGATTGACAAAGGAAGCTCAGGCATGAACCAGTTCATCCCTTGTGGTGCATAGAAACGGGCAGATTCGAACATATGGGATGCACGTGAATGAGATAAGCTTAACTTGGCATAATTGATATCTCCTGATCGAAAAGGGTGCATAATTGATAAGGAGAAGGACTCCTTACTCAAAGAGAACATTGTCCAAGATAGGGAAGGAATTAGAAGTTGAAATCAACTAGAACTCTTCCACCAAGGAAGAGTAGCATTAGAACTCTAGTTATTTCTTCGTCTACTAACTCTATATATTGCAGGATGTTCTCACTTTATAGGTGAATGCACAAATGCAGAAGTTAAACGTGAATTGAGAGCAAAATAGCAAGGCTTTTTGCAAGCAGTTCGTGTGTGATTCAAGTGCGCAAACCTGAAGCTACATGAACCAGATAGAAGAATCAGCATCAAGTGTCTGTCTTTTATCCTAGTTCAATTGTAGTAGGTGTTTTCATATTGTACCTTTCAGCTTTATCTAGAGGCAATTGTAATAGGTACTCAGAGTATTCAAGTTAGAGTTAACTTGAAGTTGTCACCAGTTAGAGGATGTTTGCTACAATGGTATTAGAGTTAATTCTAGGTTTACAAAAGTATTTTGTAAATACAGATTTTGGCTCAGTGATTTAGTGAAGAGTTTGGGAAAATCCTACAGGGAAGTAGGTCGTGGTTTTTTCACCTTTTGAGCCAGGTGTTTCCACGTAAAATACTTGTGCTCTTTACTTTCCGCATTTACTACTTCTGTAATAGTATTATGGAACACTTAGAAGAACTAGTTTCTTCCATAATCAGTTTAAGCGAAAAATTGGACACCACACAAATCACCCCCCCTCTTGTGTGGTATTGAAGTTAAAACATCACAAACCTTAGCAATCTGCTGCATGCCATGGCACCAAAACTCAACAATCTGCTGCATTCCCTAGCACAAGTGCATCTGCTGCACATGCTGGGGCTTGTGGAAAGAAAAAGAAAGGGAGTTTCATGCATAAGATGCGTGATCAAATGAGAAGTAGGAGGAAGAATGTCACGACCCAAAATCCACTAAGGGTCGTGATGGCGCCGGACACCACTACCAAGCATGCCAATATCATATAACTAGTAAATTCTCGTTTTTAATATTGTTGAAATCATTTCTTTTAAACATTTAACAATAAATAATAAACTTCACTGAATAAATAATGATGTCTTTGCAAAATTTATCTACTGAATAATCCTGAAATCATCCAAGATGCCGATGTCACAAGTGCATGAGCATATTCTAGGAAAAACAAGATGTAATACAATAACTGTCCGGAATACAAATTGGACAGAGAGGAAAAAATACAATACAATACTCTGAAGGAGACTCTGCTACCTGCGGGTCGTCTCGAGAAGTGCAGCTCACCTACGTCTCCGTATCAACCATGCTGCTACGCTCATTAGGCCACTAGATATACATGTTCCCGTGCAACAAAAATGCACAACAAGTGTAGCATGAGTAAGAAAACAACGCGTACCTAGTAAGTATCCCGTCTAAACTCGAAGAAGTAGTGACAAGAGGTCGACTTCAACACTTACTAGTGGTCCAACAATATCAAATACAGTAAAGAAGTGGATAAGTATGGAACAAGGAAAATATATGAAATAAGCATGTATAAAACACATGGTACCATCCCCTTCTTTATAATTTTACTCAAGTCTTCGGCTAGCAAGTTCCCTCCGTAACCAAAGCATATATGTATAATTATAGTGGATTTCATTAAAGAAATTATCATAATTCAAATCAGGGAAAAATCCATCAGATTCACTGGCTTCTAGCCCAATGACACGCACGATTCCATGAGTATAATATATATATATATATATATATATATATATATATATAGGAAATGCCGAGGCGTACGGTCCGAGCCAACATAAAAGTAAATTGTGCACTGCCAGAGGGTCAAATGGCGCGAATCATAGATGTATCTATTAACCTACCGAGGCGACTAGCCCGCTCCTATGAGAGTAGTAAAAGGTAATACCCCGCTCGCGGATCATACATGCGACGCGGTCAAATATAATTTAAGGGACTTCCCCGCTCGCGAATCATACATGCGACGGGGTCAATTATAGATTTCTTAAGTTATTATAATATTTATCATTTCTTTCCGAAAATACGAAGTTTATTGGAAACTCTTAAAATCTCAAATTCCTCATTTCAAATTTCTTTCAACCCAATTATTACGCAACCTTAATCTTGTTTCTTCTTAAACAACAATAAACATAAACTGACAACAATATCAATCAAGGCATGATGTATGCCTAAAACTACCCAGACATAGGCATATATAGTAGCTATGTACGGACTCTCGTCACCTCGTGCGTACGTAGCCCACACAAATAGGAGCACGTATTCAATTATTTCACCTATGGGGTTAATTCTCTCTTACAAGGTTAGAAAGGAGACTCACCGGGCTCCGAAGTTCCATAACCGGCTTCCAAGCCCTTCCGACGACTCAAATCGATGCACAATGCTCGAAAACTAGCCAATAATTATGCAAACCCATTATGCGCTCGAATACTCATTATAATCCAATTTATAATAATTTCTAACCCCGATCGAAAAGTCGATAAAATCACCCTCGGGCCCACGTGCCCGAATTCCAAATTTTTTTGAAGATAAAGTTTACCTATAACCTCACGAACTCAAATATATAATTTACTCTCAATTTCATGTCAAAAATCGTGGTCAAAATTCAAGAATACCAATTCCTAGGTTTTCTACAACTCCCAAATTTTCACCAATTTTCATGCTTTAATCCATAATAAAACCATGTATTTCACTAACAAGAGGTGAGATTAACTTACCTTGACATAGATGATGAAAACCCCCCACTTGAAACTCTCCGAAAATTGTCCAGCCAAGAGAGAATAGAGGAAAATGGGTCAAATCCCGTCTTTTAAAGAAACCTCACTGCCTCCAGTCTTTTCGCACCTGCGGTGCATAGGTCGCTTCTGCGGCGCATGTGCTGTTTTTGCGGTCCCGGGCTCAAGTCCAAATTCCGCTTCTGCAGTCTCCTCAGCGCAGATGCGCACCCGCATCTGCGAGTAAATTTCCGCACCTGCGCCCCAGGCTGCTGATTGCAGCGGACTCAACCTTAGGAAGAGTGGGCGCTAATACTTTTACCCAATAGTGGTATCGGGGTCAATTTCTACAGGGAGCTAGAAAGGGAGTTGGATATTTGCTTAGTCTAGAAATGCGTGTTTGCTTCTAATTGATCTTCTAACATTTTTGGGTTTTTATGATTATCAGCTACAATTTAACAACTACTAATTATAACTAAACTATGCTAAGATATTAATTCTAGGTTGTATACAAGATAAAGAAAGACACTAGGGTCGTGGCATTTACCTAGGTGGTCAACTAACGGGTAGAGATTCCTAATACAAAAATGATGATTATGGGGCTTATGCTATAACCGTTGCACGATTGCACTCACTCTCACACCTCTCGGTAGAAAGAGTGATTTTGCCCAATTGACTCTCTCGAGACCAATTGGGTAGGCCAACAAGCCCAAGCAACTTAGGGTTCAAGTTGGGTAATTACTCTCTCGAGGTTTAACCCGTTAATTGGGACTACCATTCTCATGGGTCCATCCCAATTCCTTGTTGGGTTAATTTTGGAGTCATAGACACTCTTTCTCAAGAAGAGTCAAGACCCACTAAGCTAGACTTAGTGTTTGCAACCACCAAATCCTAGTTAAATCATAAAATTAACCCAAATAGCAAACACCCAACATCATTCAAGCATTAAACAATCACACCCATTAATTACCCACACTAGGGTTGAGCCACAACCCTAGCTAATGGGTTTAGCTAGACATAATAGCAACAGAAATTGAAGAAGTAGTAGATAAAATCAACATATTAATTAACTAGAATGTTAATCTACAAGAATCCACGATAAAACAAGATGAAAATGCCTAAAATAGGCTAAAACTTGAGTCTCACGAGTGCAGCTGCTATCTGATATCTAATGCTTAACCTAAAAATAATAATATATTCTATTTATACTAGGCTAGAAAAACTGGACAAAAATACCCCTGCGGGGCTGGCGCGGACCGCGCAGAAATGCAGCGCGGCCGCGTAGGGGTCTTGGTCCTCGATCACTCACTTCTGAAGCTGGGGATGCGGACCGCGCAAAAAGGTAGCGCGGCCGCGCATGCTAATGGGTGCGGACCGCGCAACAATGAAGCGCGACCGCGTGGACGGAATTTGGCAATTTGACACCTCTCTGAATCTCACCCACGCGGACTGCACACAAATGGAACGNATATTTGCTTAGCCTAGAAATGCGTGTTTGCTTCTAATTGATCTTCTAACATTTTTAGGTTTTTATGATTATCAACTACAATTTAACAACAACTAATTATAACTAAATTATGCTAAGATTTTAAGTCTAGGTTGTATGCAAGATAGAGAAAGACACTAGGAACGCGGCCGCGTGGGACTTTGCCTTGAATTTTCACGCCTCTGAATCTCCACAAGCGCTGACCACGTAGAAAGGAGCGCGGACCGCGCATGGTTACCCTTGAAATGTATATTCTCTGAATCTCCTAGCGCGGCCGCGCAGCAAAACAGTGCGGTCCGCGCTAGGTCCTCTTGTCCCCACTTCAATGATTTTTGACACTTGAGCAGGTTTCACTCCGTTTCGAGCCGATTTTTGACTTTTGTCATCTTGTCGCTCAAACCTGCAATCAAGCGCACTTTGTAAGCATTCTGGGTCTATTTTATGACAATTCATACATAAAGCATAGGCAAGTATGGGCATAAAACGTGTTAAAATCACAGTTATCAACTCCCCCAAACTTAAACCTTTGCTTGTCCTCAAGCAAATAAAATAAGACCCACCCCTCAAAAGGAAACATCCAAGTAATTCCAGCTTATCTTAAGGAAGCCTCATTACACATCAATTGGGACTAACAATTGCCCTCAATACGAATGCATCATTAACACATTTTTAAACTTTTAAGAACTATGGATCAAATGTGACACAAGAGCATCAAGGGTTGACTCATTTCATCAAGGAGCTTTTCTCAAATACCTTGGTCATTTTGGAACCCAAACTCACATATCCTCAACTCTCCCTAAGCAAACCTCACCTTTTAGAGTAATGACACACAACCCGAGGTTGATGGATTTTTCACTCATTTCTCTCACAAAGAAGGTCATAAGTCCAGCTTTAGGTACCATATGCTTGCCCCTTATGTAAGTATCCACTAATGTAAGCTCCCCTCAACTGAAGATGATATAGGGCTTTTGAGGAGTCATTGTGAAGGCTTTTGGGTGAAGGTAGGACATGTTTTTGTTCATTTAGGTTCAATCTTCCCTTTAGCACTTCTTTTGATTCATTATGGCATACTTTTTGACTCATTTGAGTATTTCACTTCTTTCAATTCTTTCAAGGGGTTAGAGAGACACATTGTCACTCTTTCTTTTGCACTTCAAACCTTTCTTCTTTTTCTACTTTTACACAACCTTTTTCACTTTGTTTTCTTTGAATCCCCTTTTTCGGTTCTTATTCACTTTTGTATTTCTTTTTGTCTTTTTCTCTTTTTCATTGCCTCCCTTTTCTTTTGCTTTTGTGCCTCTTTACCGCATTGATGTCTTTCTTGTCTCACCCCCCCAAACTTAGATATTTGCCATTGCTCAAGGGAAGATTTGGGTGCCAAGAGAGGGTCTCATTGAGAACGGGTATAGGCTTGTAGCTTTGGTTCATGAAAGAAGAAAGTTTAAGGCTCAAAAGGGTTGAACTAGGGATCATTTCATTGGTAGGTCATGGAAATTGTTCAAATTTGGAAGTTCGGATCAAGGAGGGCCTATATTCACTTCTCAAGTCAAGTTTCACCTATGATTTCGCCTCAACAAACATTCAGGGCAAGTTCTAGACCATCGGCTTGGAGCTTAGACTCACAATTCGAATTCTCACCACACACACTCAGGGATTGCTAAAGACATCGAGTTGAGAGCCCACAACGACCTTAGTTCCAATTCAAGCGCACAATGGCCCCACACGACCATATGATGATTGTTTGGTCAACACAAGAGTCTCAAGGCCACAATTTTCACCATCCTAAACACAACATTATGTCTTTGACCATGGGATCAAAGGCAAATGTGTTAGGCCCAAGTGAAGCTTGCCTGAGGTCCTCTTAACTACAAAATATTGAAAATCAAAAGAAGAAAAATCAAAAACGGACTCAAACCCTTAAGAAGGTTGTCACGCCATCTATCATTGGGAAGAGCCACCCGGTTCGCACAACACACTACCCTTGGAAAGAACCGTGGCATTAAGAAAACCAAGGGCTTATTGAAAACACTAAAACCGAAACAAAAGGCTACGAGCCTCACTACTAGGCTGAAAACGAAAAATTTGAACGAAAATAGAAAAACCAAATGAATATGTACAATGGGGAGTAGAATATACAACGGGATGAATATATACATAAGAGTCTAAAAGTAGCCAAAGTTAAAAGTTATATACAGGCCAACTATTTAAAAATCAAAGACAATCCAAAACATAGACTAGAAATGAAATAAATATATACAGTCATCCAGTGTATCAGAATCAAAATGGTAGGGCGCACCCCCACGAATAAAAGCTGGCATTGTCCCCAATGCCAACTACCAAGATAAGCTCAAAAACAGAGTAAAAGGATATAGAAAGGCCCCTCAAGCCTAGTCCACATGCGTGGGGTCTCCTGTCGTCCCTGGATCCTCTGTAGTAGCCGGGACCTCAGACTGGTCTCCGACCTGCTGCTGCTGTGCTGCTGGGACATGAGCTGGATCAAGGACAGGCTGAACCACCGGTGGAACACTGGATGTACCCTCATGAACCTGGGCCACCTCTATCACAACTCCCTCAGTGCTAGGGAGTTTCCTCTTCTTCCTCGGCCTGGGAGTCTCCTCCTGCTGTGGCTGAACTGCTGCTGGATCTACAGTTGGCTCCCCGAAGAGTAAGTCAAGTGGCATCTGATCCGCCAAAAGCTTATCCACATCCTCCCTCAACTTCATCACTGACTCCTTGGAGGCCTTTTGCTTCCTCAATTTCCTGTGCTCCCTAGCTAGTTTACCCAGTGCTGTGCTGTGTGCTCCAACTGCCTTAGCCAAGGCATTCTGTGTCTCCATCATCTTTTCCTGGTTGGCCAGGATCTTCTTCAGTGTCTCCTCAATGGAAGGAGGGTAATCTCAACTGTGGAAGGGGCTGACTGTGCCTGAACTACAGTGGCCAAGTTTGACAACTTGGATGTCGCAGCTGACATCCAGTTGTTCAAACTGGCTAGAGACTGAGCAAGCTGGTGGGCAGTGAACCGGTGAGTCTTCGATGAAGGGACATCCGGGTCTGCTGCAGTAGATGGACCAGCAATAGTAGAAGGGCCCTGAGGCAATGTCTCACTGGTAGCAGGGATGGTGGAAGGCTCAGTGGACTGCTCAATAACCGCTGGCTCCTCAGACTGGCCAGGTGCGGTGGAAGTGGATGCCTGAGGCTTTTTGGACCTCTTTGGGTTGTCGGTACCCAACTGACTGTACCATGAGTAGGGGGCCACCGGATCTACCTTGACATCAAACCTCTTCTTCTTCACCTTCAATTCTCTAAAGTACAGGGAAAGAGTGTTCGGGAAGGGGTAGTTTGTGTTGGTCTCCTGCCCGACCGTAGAAATCACCCTTGACATGATGTTGCCCACATTCAGAGGAAAACCAGCAATAATAGATGCCACTAACACCACACGGGGAATAGGAACTGTGTGATCATGAGTGGAGGGATCAAGCCTACTACACACGAAGGTCAACCAACCCTTTACTTCAAAACTGAACGTGTTTCTCAGAATCTTCTCCCCTGCTTTCAACCAAACTAGGATAGTGCCTGGGGCTGCCAAGTGTTGGGCCAACCAAGGACGAACCTCTTCTTTCATTTCCAGCTTTTCTAAGTATTGGGTTTCGTCCTCTTCGTTGAACCCCAAAAACTCATTCAGAGACTTCCCATCAAACATCACCACTTTGTCCCTCACTTGTGTTGCCTTTGAGTCCTTCACTACATGATGAACATTGCAGTAAAATTCTTTCACCATATGTTCATTTGCGACTATGCAACGTTCCTTGAAGAAACCCCAACCCTCTCTAGTACGAAATTGTGCTTGCACATGTGGGTTTAGAGGAAGAAGATCAAAGTCAATAAATTGCCTCTCCGGAATCAATTTTCTTTTGGGCCACCACTCTCGAAATCTGTGGAAGGCTATTTCACTTACAAATCTATCAGCCCATGCTTCCGGTTTTCTTGTTCTATCAACACCACCAACTTGGGGCTCGCCCCCTCACCATATCCTCCACTCTCCCCAAATAGTGAAGCTGTGGGGGAGGTGGAGTATTGTTCTGCACTTTTAACTTCGGACTCATCAGATGAGTCCGAAACTACATTCACCGGTCTTTTGAGGTTTTTATCATCTGTTCCTTTGGAGGTAGGTGAAGTTGAAGGAGAGTCATGCAATTGGAGCGGGAGAGACATGTGAGTGGGAGCAGATTTAGATGTAATACTCCGGGATGGTGCATACTCACTCCCCGAAGAGTGGGAGGCAGCTCTATCAGCTTCCCGTATTATCTTACGGGTCTTTTTTATATTCTCCCGAGCCTGGGGAGTGAGTTTAACAACCTGCTTTCCTTTTCCCCCTCGGGAGGAACCACCCCTCCCGGGTTGTTGTTCTTTTCCTCCTCGTTTCTTAACTATGATCTGCAAAGAAAAGTCTAACATTGTTAGTTGAAGCATATGCAGTGAATTGGATGCTACAGTTGAATGCATGGTTTAGAAACAGGGTTGCAGAATAGAAGGGGCACGGACCGCACAAAAGTGCCACGCGGTCGCGCTGGGGCAGCGCGGACCGCGTAAAACTGGAGCGCGGACCGCGCTTAAGATGTTTCAGTGAAACCCCTCTTTGAATCTTACCAACGCCGTCCGCACTGATTTGGACCGCGGCCGCGCTAGGCTGGCGCGGACCACGCACAAATGCTACGCGGACCGCGCAGAAGATACTCAGCACACAACAAAGAGGAAGCGCGGACCGCGCGGCCGCGTAGGGCAGATAATTAACTGAGTATGGGGATTTTCATTTAAGTCCAATTTTTTTGTTCAAATTATGGGTCCTAATTGTCCCTACTCAGTTACTAATCAACAATTCATGCCCATTGTTTCACATAAACACACAAAATATACCCTAACAGGTAAAACTAGAGAGAAAGAAGAAAATAAGATGTTATACTAATAGGAAGCAAATAAAAAATAAAAAAAGATCAAAAATTAAACTATGAATGAGATTAGTGAGGAATGTTACCAGGGGTTGTGAAAGTTTTAACTACTTGAAGCAAGTTCTTTTGATGCACAGTGAAAATTGAGAGCTCAGGTAGAAAATTGGCGAAAAGGTTAAAATGAAGCCTAGGGTCTCTATTTATAGAAAACACTGTGGGAACCATTACTTACCCACCAGCGCGGCCGCGCAGAAATGGTCGCGGACCGTGCTGGATTTCCAGCATCCTTAATTGTCTGAACAGCCCACGCCAACCGCGTTGTTTTGTCACGTGGCCGCGTGGGAAACTTCAGAGAGCATGTAATTTGGGCTTCTCCTGCGCGGACCGCACAAAAATGTCACGCGGACCGCGCAGCTGGCTTCAGAGACTCAGCTCCCATTTCACCAGCCTACGCGGACCGCACTGTTTTGGTGCGCGACCGCGTAGGCAAACTTCAGAGACCTTAAAATTTTTGCTACTTTTGTCCTGCACTGGTCCAACATCAACCCTGCAACATCTCACAAACCATGAGTTGAAAAATCCTAATCTACAACGGAAAAATAAAAAGAAAGAAAAAGACATGGGTTGCCTCCCAAGAAGCGCCTGATTTAACGTCGCGGCACGACGCATTTTACCATAATATCACTTCAAATGAATAAGTGCCACCACGTGGCTGTCATCAATCTTCCCCAAGTAATGCTTCACACGATGCCCATTGACTCGGAATACCTCACCATTTTTGTTTTTGAGATCAAGAGCACCAAAGGGAGTCAAATGTCACCTTGTTCAGCTTTTTATAGTCCATACACACTCTCCAACCCGTAACTGTCCGAGTAGGAATCAACTCATTGTTGGCATTGGTCACTACCGTCATTCCACCCTTCTTTGGCACACATTGGACTGGAGAGGTCCATGAACTATCCGAGATTGGGTAAACCACACCGGCATCAAGCCACTTGATAACCTCTTTCTTTACTACTTCTTGCATCACCTTGTTGAGTCTCCTTTGATGTTCAAGAGATGGCTGTGCATCCTCCTCCAAGATGATATTATGCATGCAAAATGCGGGGCTTATTCCCCTGATGTCCGCCAAAGTCCATCCTATTGCCCTTTTTCGCTTTTGAAGCACCTCCACAGTGGCCTCAACCTGCAAGTTAGTAAGGCAAGAAGAAAGAATAACTGGAAGAGTAGAATTAGAGCCCAAGAATTCATACCTGAGGTGTGGAGGAAGTGGTTTCAACTCCAACACCGGTGGCTTCTCAATTGATGGCTTGGTTGGCAGAGTTTTGCGATTTTCAAGATCCATAGATAGTTTCCTAGGCTCATATGAATATGAACCCATTCCATGCAATGCATTCATGCAATGCATTCACGCACTCCACTCTACCGGCATCATCATTGACATCCATGTTAAGAAGCACGGCTTCAAGAGGATCTTCAACATTAATCAAGGCACTTGTGTCATCCACTATCACCGCCGTGACAATGTCCACAAATGAACACACCTCCGTGCTATTGGGTTGTCTCATTGATTTGCACACATGAAATACCACCTTCTCATCACCCACACGGAATGTTAACTCCCCTGCTTCCACATCAACCAATGCCTTCCCCGTAGCTAGGAAAGGTCTTCCAAGAATAATAGGCACTTCGAAATCCACTTCACAATCCAATATGACAAAGTCGGCCGGCAATATGAATTTGTCCACCCGGACAAGCACATCGTCGATTATACCTAAAGGCCTCTTCATCGACCGGTCCGCCATTTGAAGTCTCATTGAGGTTGGCCTAGGTTGCCCAATTCCCAAAGTCTTGAAGACTGAGTACGACATCAGATTAATGCTAGCCCCCAAGTCACATAGGGCCTTAGCAAACTCCGCACTCCCGATAGTGCAAGGAATAGTGAAAGCTCCAGGGTCTTCTAGTTTCGGGGCCATAGAATGCACAATCGCACTAACTTGGTGCGTCATCTTTATTGTTTCACACTCCATAGAACGCTTCTTGGTGACTAAATCCTTCATAAATTTTGCGTACCCAGGCATTTGTTCAAGTGCCTCCACTAAAGGAACATTGATTGTGAGGCTCTTCATCATGTCTATGAATTTCTTGAACTGATTGTCATTCTTTTGCTTTGCTAACCGCTGAGGATATGGTGGAGGTGGTCTAGGCAAGGGTGCCTTGGCCTTGGGCACCGCCGGCTCGGGTATATCAATAATGTGTTCCCTAGACGGGTTCACGGCATCTTGAGTCTCTACCCCGGCCTCATCATCAATATCAATCCGCACATCATTTGTCACTATTGGTTCAACCACATTGTCAACATTCAAAGGTACATCATCATCATGCAACTCAACTTCATCATTCACAACCTGATTCTCAACCGAGGCATGCACATCACCGCCTCTTCCACTCCTAGTTGTAACCGCCATCACATGATTGTTACCCCTCTTCAGGTTCACTACCGTGTCACTTGGTAGTGCACCTTTAGGTCGGGTATTTAAAGCTTGAGAAATTTGTCCTATTTGCACCTCTAGGTTCCGGATAGATGTGTTATGTGAAGCCAATATTGCGTCAGAATCTTGGTTCTTTTTCATCATCTGCTCGAACATCATCTCTATCCGTCCCATATCACTTCCGGATGAACTAGGCCCTTGTGACTGAAAGGGGGGTGGATTGTTTGGTTGTTCGAACATGGGGGGCCTTTGAAAGCCTTGCCCCCTACCACCATTATTCCACCCTCCTTGATTGCTATTGTTGTTGCTCCAATTGTTGTTGTTCCCGTTCCAATTTCCTTGGTTATTACCTTGATTACCCCAATTGTTGTTATGATTGTTATTGTTCCAATTGTTACCACCTTGTTGTTGATTATTGTTATTCCAATTGCCGCCTCCTTGTTGATTGCCCCAATTGCCTTGGGGGCGCCATTGTTGATTCCCTTGATTTCCTCTATTTCCTTGGTAGTTATTGACATATTGGCATTCCTCACTTTGATCATCATAACACTCGTTCGAATAACCACCACCATCATTGTTGTTGTCAAACTGCTCACCATTACCTTGAGGTTGTTGTTGCCCTCTTTGCCTCCTTTTTAGCATAGAAACATTCTCCATTGCATTGACTTGGCGCAGATTTTGTACTTGTTGCAATTGCGCCTTCTCCAACGGATTCATTGTTGTTGTAAGTTCGGCAATAGCTTGGCCATGGTCATTCAACTCCTTGTGCAAATGGATGACCGTGTGGTCACCTTGGGGTACATTTGCTCGGCTTTGCCATGCCGAAGAGGTGTCGGCCATTTCATCAAGTACGTCACATGCCTCTTGGTAAGAAAGTTTCATAAAGTTCCCACCGGCCAATTGGTTCACAATGCACTGATTCGTGGTGTTGATGCCCCTATAGAAAGTCTGCTGGATCATCGCCTAAGTCATGTCGTTGTTAGGGCACTCCTTTGCCATTGTTCTATATCCCTCCCAGATCTCGTGCAATGGTTCCGTTGGCATTTGCTTGAAAGCTAGAATCTCGTCCCGAAGAGCCGCCATATGACTTGGAGAAAAGAACTTGGAAATAAATTTGTCCGCCAATTCATCCCATGTGGTGATAGAATGATTTGGCAGCCTTTCTAACCAGTCCAACGTCTTTGCCCCGAAGAGAAAACGGGAAAAGCCTCAATCGCAACGCATCCTCTGACACGTTTGTTTGTTTGCTGCCCCAGCAAGTATCTACGAACCCCTTCAAGTGCTTGTATGCATTTTGGTCGGAGGTGCCCGTAAAATATCCCCTTTGCTCGAGCAAGGTCAACATGACATTTGTGATTTGAAAGTTCCCCGCTCGGATTCGGGGAGGAACGATGGCACTCGCGTACCCTTGATTTGGAAGAACTCTTGGGACTGCTCTTGGCGGTGGCGGAGGAGGGTCTGGAATAGGATTGTTGTCATTTGCGTTGGCCGGACGGCCTCTACGTGGAACTTGAGGTGGTATAACTTCTTCGGGCTCAAGATCCTCTACCTCCTCCCCCACGTACACGTTGCCAAGAGGGTCGTTTGCATTGAGAGCCATAGTACCTGAATGATTGACACAAATAGAATTAG
>NW_017676445.1:0-9933 GCF_001879085.1 Nicotiana attenuata
AAACATACTCGAAGCAACAGAATCGTCCCGCTCCTTATACTATTCCATCGAAGACCCAATGCAACACCTGCCATACCTCAAACAACACCCCGTTACTCATCCCAGAACTCCAAAACTCCACAAATGACCACTTCCACACCCACCATAACACCCCCATCTACGTGGAGACCATGCCACACTCCACCCAACCCATCTCAAGCACACCCGAGTCTGATGATAAAGACTTGTTCATCAGGAACCTGGCTGAGGAACTTAAGAAATTGACTAGCCGAATTCAGGGTGTTGAAGGAAACAAGGGGATTGAGGGGCTGAACTATGAAGATCTTTGCATACAGCCCGATGTCGAACTGCCCGAGGGGTACAAACCTCCGAAGTTCGAAATGTTTGACGGTGCAGGCGATCCACGGGTCCATTTGAGGACGTATTGTGACAAGCTGGTTGGAGTAGGGAAACAGGAGAGAATCCGCATGAAGCTGTTCATGAGGAGTCTGAAAGCAGATGCGCTATCTTGGTACATCAGCCAAGATCCAAAGAAGTGGTCAAGCTGGGTAGGCATGCCGTCCGACTTGATGCACATGTTCAGGTTTAACACAGAGAATGCGCCGGATGTGTTCTATATTCAGAATCTAAAGAAGAAGCCTACAGAAACATTTCGCGAGTATGCTACTCGCTGGAGGTCCGAAGCTGCTAAGGTCAGACCTGCCTTAGAGGAGGAACAGATGAACAAATTCTTTGTCCGGGCCCAAGACCGCAATACTATGAACGACTAATGATGATCGAAAGCCACAAATTTTTCGATATTATCAAACTGGGTGAAAAGATTGAAGAGGGTATCAAAAGCGCTATGGTTGCGAATTTCGAGGCCTTGCAAGCTACAAATAAGGCCTTACTGTCCTGTGGTGTGTCCAAGAAAAGGGACGTAGGAGCCGTGATGGTTGCACAAAGGACCAAATCTCCTATCAAATACCAAACTTACCCAACACCTCCACTCACATATCAGCCAACCCCAAATTACCAAGCACCCTCCTACCAAGCTCCACCACCAACTTATCAGTCATCTCCACCTCCCACATATCAGCCTACCTCACCCAAATATTCCCAACTCGCACATGTCTACCAAACTTACAATGCTCAACCATCCCACTATCAATCACCTCCTGCACGTCAGAACTTCCCTAGACCCCGACCAAAGTTTGATCGCAGGCCTCCCAAACAATTTACAGCCATCGCTGAACCTATTGACCAGTTGCACGAGAGACTCAAAGCCGCTGGTTATGTCACCCCCATCCCTGCTACCACTCCTGAGAACCCTTCTCAGTGGGTTAACCCAAACAAATCCTGTGCATACCACTCCGACATGAAAGGGCACACCATCGACGAATGTCGTTCTTTGAAAGACAAGATCCAATCTCTGATCGATAATAAGATTATTGTGCCAAAGGAACCCGGTCCAAATACCCGCAACAACCCTCTACCAGACCATAAAGGCGGGGGTATTCACATGATTGAAGTGGAGGATGATTGGGATCCCAAGGGATCCATCGGGCTGATCGCAGAAGGCGATGATCCAAAGAAACCAGCAGTTACTCTCAACTCCATCATAGTCCAGATCCAACCACCTGAGGTCACTGAGGTAGATGTGTCTATCCCTCTTGAGTTTGAAGCAACCTCATCTGCAAAGACACCAGCAATAATTGGGGTCAAATTTATGTCTCCGGCAAATGCACCCGCACCGTTTGAAGTTGCAGTTTTACCACCCAGGGCACATGCTCCGTTCGGAGTATAGCCACGCCGATCCCAGTGGCGATGTCGAGCATGAAACCATTCCATACAAAGGCTATACCCTGGGACTATACAGCCGAGGCAAGGAGAAAAGGCAAGGTCAGGTTCGAAGAGACTGTTGCAACACAGGGTATGACAAGAACTGGGAGAGTCTATACCCCTGAATACCTAGCTGAGTCCAGCAAGCAGGCCTCCAACCGGCCACCCATCATTGAGACAGGTCCAAACGATCTTTGGAGGAAGATAAAAGCTAAGGAGTATTCGGTCATTGACCAGCTAAACAAAACACCAGCACAAATATCCATCATCTCATTGCTGCAGAATTCCAAGACACACAAAAATGCTCTGTTGAAGGTGCTGAGTGAAGCCTACGTGCCAAGCAACATCGTTGGCGGGGAAATGGCTAATATGGTGGGACAGGTATTAGAAAGCCATAAAATCACCTTCTATGAAGACGAGTTGCCACCTAAAGGGCTGGGTCACAACAAAGCCCCACACATCACAATGCAATACGAAGACTATTTCCTCACCAGGATCCTGGTCGACGGGGGTTCCAACCTTAACATCTGTCCTCTGGTGACACTCAAGAAGTTGGGCAAAGGGTTGCATGAGATAAAAGAAGGAGCAATCAACGTGAAAGCCTTTGATGGGTCTCAGAGGTCCACCATTGGGGAGATTAATCTATGCTTGCAAATGGGGCCAACCTGGTTCGATGTTGATTTCCAGGTGATAGATGAGCCAGCATCTTACAACCTGTTGTTGGGACGACCATGGATTCACGCTGCTGGGGCCGTAGCATCAACACTGCACCAGGCAATAAAGTTTGAATGGAATCACCAGGAGGTGATCATTCACGGCGATGGTAGCAACCCCATATACAGTCGCCAGACCATTCCAGCGATCGGAGGGAGATGAAAGCTAGGCGGAGAAACCTACCACCACATTGAGCGGGTCAACGCTGTTAACAAAGTTAAATGGTGGGATAACAAGATTGAGAGTATATTGAATTTGAGTGGGTACGAGCCTGGCAAAGGACTCGGAAAAAACCTCCAAGGAATCGCTAAATCCATAACACTCAAGAAACATGGCACCACTTTCGGCTTGGGGTACGAATACACCTGGGAGGAGTTCAACAACTAGTTGCCACCATGGCGCGGCCCTTACTACCCACTAGAGCAGCCGATACCGCATTTGGAGCAGACTTTCCAACAGGCTGACGTCGTCTATGGAACGGACGAAGAAGAAGCGCTCGTAGCAGTGAAAAACTTGTTTTTAGAGGACAATGACATGTACTACTGTGTTATTCTTGAGGCGGAGGGGGAGGAAGGCCCTTCCATACAGGCTGTAAGGAGAGGAGCACGCCTCAATAACTGGACTATCAGGACAACCAGAGCCCGGCGAGTCTCGGGGTAGCAAGGCTAAAACAAGCATCATGCACTATTTTTATTTACTAGATGATTTTCTTTTCGCATTTTAATTCCCACAATAAGATCATCAATGAAATTTATCAAAGCATTTCGACTTTTCTTATGAATCAACACTAATTATTATTTTTCTCTCATTACTTTACTTATACAGCATTACTATTACTTATCTTGATAAACCAATGATTGTGACATGCAATGAGACAACGCAATAAACATACATTGATTCAGAAGAAGATGACATACCCGAGGAGGTTGTCAAAGAAGTGGAGAACTTTGAGAACAGACCTACGTCCAACCTGGAAGAGATCGAAATTGTTAACCTGGGAGACGCAGAAAACGTCAAGGAAACACGAATCAGCGTTCACTTCTCGCCATCAGAAAAGAAGGAATACACAGAATTTCTAAGGGAATATGAAGACATATTCGCCTGGTCATACGATGACATTACTGGTCTGAGTACGTCCATTGTGGCCCACAAACTGCCAACCGATCCGACATGTCCGCCGGTAAAGCAAAAGCGCAGAAAATTCAAGCCTGACATGAGTTTGAAAATCAAGGAAGAAGTCACTAAGCAAGTCAAAGCTAAGGTTCTCAGGGTAGTAGAATACCCGACATGGTGAGCCAACATCGTGCCAGTGCCAAAGAAGGACGGGAAGGTCAGAGTGTGTGTCGACTACCGGGAGCTCAACCGGGCCAGTCCGAAAGACGACTTCCCTTTGCCGAACATACATATCCTGATCGATAATTGCGCCAAGCATGAGCTACAGTCATTCGTAGATTGCTTCGCTGGATATCATCAGATCTGGATGGATGAGGAAGACGCTGAGAAAACGTCTTTCATTACGCCATGGGGAATGTATTTTTACAAAATGATGTCGTTCGGCCTGAAAAATGCAGGGGCCACCTACATGAGGGCCATGACTAACATTTTTCATGACACGATACATAAGGAAATTGAGGTATATGTGGATGATTTTATCATCAAGTCCATGAAGGCCACTGATCACATGGATGATTTGAGGAAGTTCTTCAATAGATTGCGAAGGTACAACCTGAAATTGAATCCCGCAAAGTGCGCATTTGGGGTACCCGCTGGAAAATTGCTGGGGTTTATTGTGATCGCTGAGGAATAGAACTGGACCATCAAAGGTCAAAGCCATTCAAGAACTACCACCGCCAAAGAACAAGAAGGATGTGATGAGTTTCTTGGGAAGACTTAACTATATCAGCCGGTTCATAGCATAGTCTACGGTCATTTGTGAGCCAATCTTTAAGATGTTGAAGAAGGACGCCGCTACCAAATGGACCGATGACTGCCAAAAGGCCTTCGACAGAATCAAGGAATACCTGTCAACACCACCAGTCTTGGTCCCGCCTGAGCCAGGTAGACCTTTATTACTCTTCCTCATAGTATTGGATGGAGCTTTCGGTTGCGTTCTAGGGCAGCACGATGAAACGGGGAGGAAGGAACAAGCCATCTATTATCTCAGCAAGAAGTTCACCCCGTACGAGGCCCGATATTCTCTTTTGGAACGCACCTGCTGTGCTTTGACTTGGGTAGCTCAGAAGCTGAGGCATTACTTCTGTGCCTATACTACATATCTCATATCAAGGATGGATCCTTTAAAGTACATCTTTCAGAAGCCCATGCCCACTGGCAAGCTAGCCGAGTGGCAAATCTTGTTGAGTGAGTTCGACATTGTCTATGTAACTCAGAAAGCGGTCAAGGGACAAGCACTGGCAGACCACCTCGCTGAGAATCCTGTGGATGGAGAATACGAACCCCTGAAAACGTATTTTCCTGATGAAGAGGTATCATTCATAGAAGAAGACATTGCAGAATCCTATGACGGTTGGAGAATGTTCTTCGATGGAGCAGCAAACTTCAAAGGAGTTGACATAGGAGCAGTCTTGGTATCAGAAACCGGTCAGCATTATCCAGTGTCTGCCAAACTCAAGTTCCCCTATACCAACAATATGGCCGAATACGAAGCCTGCATCTTAGGGCTCAAAATGGCCATTAACATGAACATTCAAGAATTGCTAGTAATTGGAGATTCAGAGCTGCTCATACATCAGGTGCGTGAAGAATGGGCAACCAAGAACTCCAAGATACTCTCGTATCTGCATCATGTACAGGAATTGAGGAAAAGGTTCACGAAGACAGAATTCCAACACGTTCCCAGGGTCCAGAATGAGTTCGCCGATGCATTGTCTACCCTATCATCTTTGATACAGCCTCCGGATAAGAATTTCATTGATCCCATTCCAGTAAAAATTCATAATCAGCCAGCTTACTATGCCCATGTTGAAGAGGAAGCAGACGGAAAGCCTTGGTTTCATGATATCAAGGAATATTTGGCAAAAGGAGAATACCCGGAGCTTGCCAATCATACTCAGAAACGCACACTTCGGAGATTGTCCAACAACTCCTTTCACAGCGGTGGAATCCTGTATAGGAGGACTCCTGATTTGGGGTTACTAAGGTGTGTCGACGCAAAGGAAGCATCCAAGCTGCTAGAGGAAATTCATGCCGGGACCTGTGGTCCACATATGAACGATTTTATTTTAGCAAAGAAGATACTCCGGGATGGTTACTTTTGGATGACTATGGAAATAGATTGCATCCAGTATGTCCGGCTATGCCACCGTTGTCAAATACATGTAGACATGATAAAGGTACCTCCAAATGAGCTTAAAGCAATAAGCTCACCGTGGCCGTTCGCCGCTTGGGGAATGGATGTTATTGGACCAGTCGAGCCTTCCGCTTCCGACGGGCACAGGTTTATTCTAGTACCAATCGACTATTTCACCAAATGGGTCGAAGTAGCATCTTACAGAGCAGTGACTAAGAAAGTCGTGACAGACTTTGTCCGCTACCGCATTGTTTGTCGATTCGGTATTCCAGAGTCAATCATTACTGATAATGGCTCCAACCACAACAGTGACCTGATAAAAACCATGTGTGAGACTTTCAAGATCAGACACAAGAATTCCACAGCCTACAGGACTCAAATGAATGGAGCCGTAGAAGCCGACAACAAGAATATCAAGAAGATATTGAGGAAAATGATAGAAAACATAAACAGTGGCATGAGAAGTTAGCGTTTGCTCTATTGGGGTATCGCACCATAGTCCGCACATCGATCGGGGCAACCCCCTATATGCTGGTTTATGGTACAGAGGCGGTCATTCCCGCCGAAGTAGAAATTCCTTCCCTAAGGATCATACAGGAAGCTGAGCTCGACGACGCAGAATGGGTAAAAAGTCGTTATGAGCAACTAGCTCTTATAGAGGAAAGAGGATGGACGCAGTTTGCCATGGTCAACTCTTTCAAAACAGAATGTCCAGAGCCTTCAACAAAAGAGTCAAGCCAAGACAGTTCACACCGGGACAGCTGGTGTTAAAGAAAATTTTTCCGCATCAAGATAAAGCCAAGGGGAAGTTCTCTCCCAACTGGCAAGGTCCGTACACGGTTCACCGGATTCTGACAGGAGGAGCCCTCATACTTGCATAAATGGACGGAGAAGTTTGGCCAAAGCCGATTAATTCAGATGCAGTCAAGCGCTACTGTGTGTAATCTTTATGTTTTCCCTACATGATGTAAATTGAACTACGCCTGACCTAATTCCCGTTAAAGAGGTGATATGTAGGCAGCCCTATGGGTTCGGTCACAATTCAATAAAAATTTTCATTTTCCCCCGAATTGGAAACTGGGGCAGAATTTTGAGGAGGACCCTCAAAATTCCGAAGTAACTTCAGCCAATCGCCGCACAAGCAACAGTCAGAAGCATCAACCCATAAAACTGGGGAAGAATTTTGAGGACGACCCTCAAAATTCAGTAGCAGGAGAGGTTGCAATGTCCTGAAATGCGTCACAGTCGGCGGTTCATCTAAAAATTATTTTTTGTTATACATTTATGTCATACTTTTACAAATCGTGCATGTCTATTACTGAAATTTGCATTGTTTAGCAACGCTACCCCAATGACACAAATGGTATCACCAGATCAAAGCAGAACGAGTCAAGCAAAGCCGGCGGGGATACGAACTAACCATTCCCCCCTTTACAAAACTCACAATTTTTCTTTGGATGCAGGCACTTGGATTGCGAAATCATCAAACATACTATACATTCACGAGACAAACATTGTTCAGGAATACAACTCTCAAGACCGTTGCAATTACCCACATTTGCTATCCACACACACCGGCGACATTCCGTGTCTCACAATGTCCCCAACAGTCACAATATCGCGATCTGCTATCAGTTAAGAAAGCTCCGTTACCATTTGCCATTTTATTTCTTGCATTCTTCCTTCCGAGGTTAAGCTCTACCTCTATCTGCATTTGCATTGCATAAGGCTACTATTCTGCCTTCCGAGACTAAACGATGTCTCCATCCGCATCTGCATGGCTGAAAGATCGCCTCATACTGCATCTGGATGGCTGAAAGATCGCCTCATACCGCATCTGCATGGCTGAAAGATCGCCTCATACTGCATCTGATAGCTGAAAGATCGCCACATACCGCATCTACATGGCTGAAAGATTGCCACATACTGCATCTGCATGGCTGAAAGATCGCCACATACCGCATCTGCATGGCTGAAAGATCACCTCATACAGCATCTGCATGGCTGAAAGATCGCCTCATACTGCATCTGCATGGCTGAAAGATCGCCTCATACCACATTTGCACGACTGAAAGATCGCCACATTTGCACGGCTGAAAGATCGCCACATGCTACTGCATCTCATGGGCTGAAAGATCGCCAAATTATCCAAAGGCGTCATCGTTCGGAGGCACCATCTTCATAGCCCGAGAACCCCATGTCATGGCCTGAGGACCCCCTTTAATCTCATGCATATAATTATTCAAAGGCATCGTGGTTCGGAGGCACCATTTTTATGGCCTGAGAGCATCATTTCATAGCCTGCGAATCCTTTATCATGCGCTTCATGGCCCAGGACACCATGGTCTAAAGACGTCATCCTAACCGTCCAAAGACAACATTCATGGTCCGACGGGAATTCGCATCATGTCTAAATTTACGCACAATAGATGCTTTGTATTACTTATTTGTAGGTAAACAGGCAAGCAACAGCCGTCCCGGCAGGAGCGCTTCCGCTCCAGTGCCCGCAGCCACATCAAACCTAACCATCCCCGTAAGCCTTTCACTCACCCTGACCGAAACATTGCGTCCGTTCTTGGAAAGTACCCGTCGGCATACTCCGCCAACGGATCCTGAACTACATATGGCCCGATTCCTGTAAAACCAAGGATATGTAGGCAGCTCAGAAGCCAGGGCGCGGCCTATCTTCTTCAAACCGTTTCGTTCGGTCAAATTGGCTATCATATCTTTACCCAACAACTCTTTCATCCTCCCCGGGTAAAGAGGGGCAGCTGTTGATACCCAATATTTCCCTATGTATTTTTCAGTATGCAAAATAACTTTTAAATGGCATATGTATGCATATATAAGTATATCCAAGTGTTTCATTATTTTTCCTTAATTTTTAAAGATTTTTTTATCAATTTATTCCCCTATTTTATCCATAAAAATCCAATAATAATTTCTAAAATTATCACTTTTGGTGATTCGCTTGTTGAACTTTTATATTTATGCCAAAATATAGCCAAGATAATTTTTGCACATTTTTACAAATTTTACTTAGTATTTTTAAAGCTAAATTGCATAATTGCAATATTAGCCTCTTTTAGGATTTAATTATGTTTACATTTACAAAATTAACTCCAGTATTTTAAAATAGTTAATTATATGTTATAAATAATTTTAGCACTTTCAATTTATTTTCGAAAATTAATTTATTACTTTTTAGGGAAAATTGGCTATTTAAATAATGACCCAATTTCATTTCAATTATAACCTAAAATCTGACCCCAATTGAACCCAATTAAACCCCGACCCAAATCTAACTAAACCGACCCAGACCCGGATCCCCACCTACCCTTTCTAATCTCGACCGTTGATCTACTAGATCAACGGTCCACATTATTTCTTGCCTTTTTAACCCAACGACCCCCCAAAACCCTACCCCATTCATTCATTTGCACCGCCCCTGAATCCCTCCTCCCAAATTCTCTCTTCAACACCACCCAAACCCTAGCCACCACCACCCTAATCCACAATAATCCATGGCCTTCCAGGGTCATCTGAGACCTGTACCAGCCTTCCCTGGCTTTTATGTGTTTGGTTCTGTGGTCTCATGACCAGATTTTGAAGGAATTTGGTTTAGTCCTTGCTCGATGACCTTTCTACGGTCATCCCTGACCTTTCTCCGGCCAGCCATGGCCATTCCAGTCAGATCCTTGACTCTCCTGGCTAGATCGGTAACTTTCAGGGCCTTTCTCATTGCTTTTGGGTTTTTTGAAACCCTAATCTCTAAGACTTTTTCGATTTCTTTCAGATCTACCTTAGATTTGTGCTTGCCATGAACTTTTTAAGTGCTTCTCGAAGTTTCTTTGACCTTTCTTTCAAAATGACTCTTCACTTTCCGATTAGGGTTTTCCTTCAAGTTTTTCTTTTCAAAATCTCCTCTCTGATTTAACATGTTTCTGATTTTGCTATGTTTTGTTCATGTTGTTCTCCTATCTGAGTTAGCATGTTGAAAACCCTAATTTCTTTTGGGTTCATTCGAGTTCTGAAACTGTTCGTTAGATGTGTACCCATCTGTTTGCTAGTACTTGTTTGATTTATTT
>NW_017676445.1:14030-38443 GCF_001879085.1 Nicotiana attenuata
AAATACCTAAAACTAATTGTAAACGTAATTACTTCGGAGTCTGTATAGGTAAAGTAGTATGGTAAGTAATAGGTAGTGGTAGGTAATACTTAGTAAAAAGTAATAGTATTTGTTATCTTTCTCGTAGAGAGAGAGAGAGAGAGTCTTCTTCTCAAAAAAGTGTTCTTATCAAATGAAAATTGCATGCCCTATCCCCTTATCTGTTTTTCTATTTATATGAGACATATTCCCAATCAACCCTAATAGTACAAGTACAAAGAATATTCAATGGAATATTCTCCTAAATATCCTATTACAAAAGCTACCCGTTAGTGCTCTGTTCTTGATGCTTGACCTCGACCATTATTGACTGCCCGGCTATGAGTCCCACTTTTTACTATTCGACCTTGGCCACATCATTTTTCATAACGCCACTTTATGCTAAATTCCCTTAGGGCAGATTTTGGCCTATACAGTTAGTCCCTCCACTTATTGAAGTCGACCCTGGACGGCCTTAATGAGCGGACACTTGCAATGATCTAGCCAATTGTTTGAATATTACAGCCTCGCTTCCGAATTTACTGCTTATTTTGTGTTCAGTTATAATTATGTGACTTGTCGGGGAGTATTCGGAATGAATTGGAACACTCAGTTCCAAGATTTAAAGCTTAAGTTGAAATAATTGGCGGGACTATGATGAATTTTGTGTAAACGACCCTGGAATAGAATTTTGATGGTTCCAATAGCTCCTATGGTGATTTCGAACTTAGAAGTGTGTCCGGGTATCTATTTTGAGGTCCGTAGCTAAATTAGGCTTGAAATGGCAAAAATAGGAAGTTTAAGTTTGGAAGTTTGATCGGGGAGTTGACTTTTTGATATCGGGCTCGGAATCTAACTCTCGAAATATGAATAGCTTTGTTATGTCATTTATGACTTGTGTGCGAAAATTGGGGTCAATCGGAATTGATTTTATAGGTTTCGGCATCGAATGTAGAAGTTGAAAGTTATTAGTTTCATTAAGCTTGAATTGGGGTGTGATTCGTATTTTTAGTGTTGTTTGAAGTGATTTGAAGGGTCGACTAAGTTCGTATGATGTTTTTGGACTTGTTGGCATAATTGGTTGAGGTCTCGGGGGCCTCAGGTGAGTTTCAGGGTGGTTTCGAACCATTTCTAGGCCATTTCTAGTTGCTGGTTCTTGGCTACAGGGGTGTACAGTGCGATAGCATGGATCTGGCCGCGATAGCAAAGAGAAAATAGGAAAATCGCGGAAGCCTTCACGCGATCACATAGAATAAAATCTCTGATGCACTGACCCGACTTTGGAAGCTTATTTCTCGAAATATATAAGGAATTGGGAGATGAGCAAAACATGAAAGTTGTAGCTCTTGGTGTCTAGTTGTCAGAAAAATAAACCATTCATTATTTAGAGTTTTGTACAAAAAGTATGACCGTTATACTAGAGACTGTCCGAAAGAAGTTGGACAAGGAAGTTGGAGAATTTTTTCTTCGCGATCGCGGGAGAATGGCCACGATCGTTGTATACGATTAAAATTGGGCTCACTCAGTTATACTGATTTATCGAGACCGGTGTGAAGGATTGAAGATCGATCCCGTAATAGATCAGATCGAGGCACGAGGATAAGACACCGAGTTCAGATTCGAGGTACCTAGCAAGATCGAAACCGATAATAATCGAGGTTGAGTAGGACAGACATCAAGCAAGACCAAACAGAAAGGCGAGATATCCATAACTGGTTGAAGGCCGTGGCAGAAATCTCGGAGTAGATCAAATTAAGGGCGGTTTGTTTAGTTAATCATGGGATTCACTTTCATAATTGAAATTGTACCATATATAGGATTCCTCCACTATATAAAGAGGGTTCTAATCATTTGTAAGACACATTGTTCTCACATTCACACATATCAATGCAATACAATACTTTCTAGCTTATATTCTTGTTCATCAGATTGCTATATTTTTTACTGTTCTTGTATCGATCAGTTCAAGGGTATTCATACTCGAGGGTTGAATTCCGGTCAAACACTGGTTTGCCTTACCTTATTGTAAAAATCTGTTACTAATTTTCATATTCATCAATTGATATTAGGTAAATCACATGTCCTTAAATCCACATTATAAGTTTAATTGTTATCCAATTTTTAGGGTAAACAGTTTGGCGCCCACCGTGGGGCTAAGGATAATAGTGATTGCCTGGTATTAATTCTCGTAACACACACTACTTTGCGCTTGTTCTTGTGAGTGTTTTTGATTTCAGGATCAACATGTCTAACTCGCAAGCACTACCTACTCACGCCGATAACGGACTCTGTTTCCAGGGAGAAAATGATAATGTAGCCGCCCCAGGGATCGAAGTGCCTCGGGTTGTCCACGAAGGAGTACCAATCGCAGACCTCGTCGACGTAAGTTCGCATGTTTCCCTAAATGCATATTTGGGCGTCGATCCTAAAGGTAGAGTACACAAGGATGTTCGATCAGGTAGTCTAGGTACGCAGGGCGGAGAAGATGGTGGAGTTAGCCTCCAATTGATATTTGAAATGCTACAGGCTCAGCAAGCTGCTATAGCGCAACTACAGATTCGGCATCGAGCACCAAGTGGGATCGAACCAGAGCCTGAACTAGAAATTGTTCGTAGGGCCGAACCTATATCGGAGAGATAAAATGCCAATGATTCGGGGGCTGACCCCGCCATTACGTAGATGCTCGGAGAATCCACAGAACGGATCGAATCGAAGAAGAAGAAGATTGAGGAAAACGAAAAAAGGGTAGAAGCGTACAACTCCCGAGTTGATAAAATTCCGGGGGCACCACCGATATTGGAAGGACTAGATTCTAAAAAGTTCGTGCAATGACCCTTCCCCCCTAGTGTGGCTGCAAAGCCGATCCCCAAGAAGTTCCGTATGCCTGAGATTCCTAAGTATAACGGGACGACCAATTCGAATGAACACGTCACCTCGTATACGTGCGCCATCAATGGAAATGACTTGGAAGATGACGAAATTGAATCTGTACTGCTGAAGAAGTTCGAGGAGACTCTATCGAAGGGTGCCTTTATATGGTATCATAACTTACCCCCTAATTATATTGATTCATTTGCTATGCTTGCAGATTCTTTTGTAAAGGCACACGTCGGAACCATTAAAGTTGCAACGAGGAAGTCAGACTTTTTCAAGGTAAGGCAGAAAGATAATGAGATGCTCAGGGAATTTGTATCTCGTTCCAAATGGAGAGAATGGATTTGCCTCCGGTCACCGATGACTGGGCTGTTCAAGCTTTCACTTAAGGTCTCAACACTCGGAGTTCCATTGCTTCACGTCAATCGAAGCAAAGTTTAATCGAGTACCCGACTGTCAGTTGGGCCGACGTACATAATCAATATCAGTCGAAGATCAGGGTCGAGGATGATCAACTAGGGACTCCTTCGGGGTCAGTTTATCCTAGCAGGCCCATGGATAGGATCAAAAGGGACATCAATCGAGAGTTTGGGATCCTTAAAGTTACTATTAATTCTTCCAACCTGGTGGATAGACCTATATGGACAACCACGATAGATGGAAAATTTAGTTGTAAATCGGCATGGAATTGTATCAGAACACACCGACATACTTCGTTAGTCAAGAAGATGAATTGGCACAAGAAATCCCCCTTTAAAATCTCCTTTTTCTTGTGGAGACTTCTCAGATATAGAATTGCAGTGGATATCAACATGAGAAAGTTTGGGATTCCTCTTCCATCTATGTGCTCTTGTTGTACGGATCATAAACAAGAAGATGAAGAGCACTTGTTCCTTAATAGCATGGTCGGCAATAGGATTTTGAAGCACTTCAACTAACAGTTTGGGATTGTACAAAGGACTACTAGTCTGAGGCACCACATCATCAACTGGTGATTGGCTAAAGGAAATAATCCTATTCAAGATCTTTGCGTACAGATTTTACCCGGTAATATTACTTGGCATATTTGGAAATCCAGATGCAAAAGCAGGTTTGAAAACATTGCTATGTCTCATTATAGAATTATTCCCAATATTAATCAACAGCTAATTTTGATTACTCATAAGCATCTTTCGAACATCCCTCCTTATATGAATTGCTAAAAGTTTTATGAAGTCATGAATATGGCTAGCATCATATATCTTCAATCGTAGTTAAATGGAATCCTCCCAGGAATGGTTTTGTTAAGCTAAACTCAGATGGTTGCTCTAAGGGCAACCCAGAACCTGCTGGAGGTGGTGGTATTGTTAGGAATGATCATGGCTTATGGTTCTCCTCTGGGATGCATGACCAACAATATAGATGAAGCAATGGCCGTCAAGACCGGCATTGAATGGTGCAGAAATGCTGGCATCACTGAGCTCGAAATTGATTGTGATTCTAAATTGCTGGTAGACTAGATAAGCAACAATAATGATCCACCATGGACTCTTTGGGATATATTGGATAAGATAAAGTACTATCTGCAAGATTTTGACAATTGAAATATTCAACACTGTTATAGAGAAGGTAACAAGGTGGCAGACTCGCTGGCTAATTGGGGACTTAGCGGTACAGATACTACCTATATTTACGACAGTCGCCTCCTGCCCAAGGAAGCTAGGGGAGAGATGAATATGGACAGATTACAATTTTCGACTTTCAGAGTTAACAAACATAGAAAGTCTTTCTTTGTGGAAAGAAACATGTACATAATTCACCTATTAGATGTTCCTTGAGTTTGCACATTTTGTATAGGAGGGGCCTGTAAGTCTATCCTCGTCAGTGTTAGAAATTTTTGTGTGCTTAAATTGAAACTCCTACCATTTTTGATGAATGGAGCCTGTTCAGTTCCAGTAGGTGCAGGNTTTATTTTAGAATTTTAACCCTCTCAATATATAGAAGTTGAACTCTTTCCTTTGTGCAATACTTCTTTCATTTTCTTGACTTTTGTGGTTTCTGTCTCTCTATTTTTTCTTTTTTCTTTTTCTTTTTTTCTTTTTTATTTTTCTTGTTGGGGGAGTTTGGGGATTGAGAGAGCATCATGCATGACGAAGAAGAGTGGCATTATTGTAAATCAAAGACTATCTAAAAATTCAATTAGGAGAGAATTCATCACTCACAGTGTGGAAGTGGGGACTCTAATGCAGAAGCTTTTAATTTGGTGCAAAATTCAGTGCCAAAAATGACAAGTCCCATACTTATATTCACGTGAAATCTTCATGGCCAGCAAATCTTTGCTCCTTAAATAAGATATTTTTTTTGGTCTATAAATATGATTTTAGGTTGATGTACTTCTTCGCTACACCCTTTAGAAAGTAAACTCAACAAGTGAGAAATAGTGCATAGCTAAATATTTTTCGAAAATGGCTTCCACCAAAAATTTGCTCTTTTTAGGTCTTCTCCTTGCTCTTGTCCTCCTTGTTTCCTCCCAAGTGGGAGCTCAAAGTAAGTAATTCTCATTTTGCATGTTTGAATATCTTTATTTATTAATTTGCCTTGGTATTGTTGCATCAATGCAACTATAATCCGAGGCAGATTTAGGGCGGGTTCTATGTATGTAACTAAATTTCTTTTTCCAGCTCGAATAATGTAGATATACTTATACAAAAGCGCCTAAAATATATACATATAATATAATCACACTTCTTATTGTGAACTTATTGATTCTAGATCCTGAATTTGCCTATCATCTAATGATATCCTTGATGTTGTTAAACAGAAGAAAGCAAGGTGTGACTGGCGATGTTGAAGAAGCTCAGTATGGAGGAGTGGATACCCGGGCAACGGGGGCGGAGGAGGGTATCCCGATAATGGTCTTGGGGGTGGACGTAACGGATACCCGTGGAGAGGTTGCAGATATGGTTGCTGCCGCGGATACCGCAATGGCCGGGGGTGTGCAAGGTGTTGTGCCACTGCTCATGAATCCCCTGATGCTCAATTTGAAGATGATTCCAAGAATTGATCATATATATTTACCTTCCTTTGTTTTCTAAAATGTTGCTTTCCTTTTAACAAAAAAGGCATGTTGTCTTCATTGGACTCCTACTAATTCCATTGAATGACATTGCCAATGCCCGAATATTTCACTATCTAGTGAGATTTTCAATGAGTTTTGTGCTATTCTCTCTTTTAATGATATTATTATGCATGCATTTTGGAGTTAATCACTAGTGAAGTTGTCCTTCAGTTATGTATCATTGTTGTGGCTTTAACTCCTAAAATTCAAAACAATTCTATTTCACCAGATCCCTGCTACTTCTTACTAGTATAAGTATATATATAGGTATACGAGAAGAAAACATCTAATAATTTTTTCTCATCCAATATAGTGTCCAATGACAGGTTCAAAGAGCTTTCACGATTAAAATGTCGACATTTAACTATATCTATACGTAATTTTTTTCTCATCCAATATAGTGTCCAATTACGGTTCAAAGAGCTTTCACGATTAAAATGTCGACATTTTGCTATAAGTATACGAGAAGAAAACACCTAATAATTTTTTCTCATCCAATATAGTGTCCAATTACGGTTCAAAGAGCTTTCACGATTAAAATGTCGACATTTTGCTATAAGTATACGAGAAGAAAACACCTAATAATTTTTTCTCATCTAACATACTGTCCAATGACAGTTCAAAGAACTTTTGCGATTAAAATATCGACATTCTGCTATAGGTATACGAGAAGAAACATAACGACCCGGCCGGTCATTTTAAGAGTATTAGCCCCGATCCCCTATTTACTGCTTTTCCCGTATCATTTTATGCTTATGTGACTTGTCGGGAGATTTTATTTTTTGTTTTGGATTGAATTGGGACACTTAGTCCCTAAAATGGAAGCTTAAGTTCTAGGAATTTGATCGTAGTTCGAACTATGGGAAGATGACTCTGGTAGAGTTTTGTCGGTTCCATTAGTTTTGTTGGGTGATTTTGGACTTAGGAGCATGTCCGGATTTTGATTTGGAGGTCTGCAGCTGAATTAGGCTTGAAATGGCAAAAGTTGAGTTTTTGGGAAGTTTGACCGGGAGTTGACTTTTTGATATGGGGGTCAGATTCCGATTCCCGAAGTTGGAGTAGGTACGTAATGTCAAATGTGACTTGTGTGCATAATTTGGGGCCAATCGGACATGATTTGATAGGTTTCAGCATCGGTAGTAAAAGTTTGAAGTTTAGAAGTTCATTAAGCTTGAATTGGGGTGCGATTCGTATTTTTGTTGTTGTTTGATGTGTTTTGAGGGCTTGACAAAGTTTGTATGGTGTTTTAGGACTTGTTGGTATCTTTGGTTGGGGTCTAGGGGGCCTTGGGTGTGTTTCGCATCATTTTCGGATTCATTATGCACTTGTGAGAATTGCTGAAGCATTGCAGCTTCTGGTGTTATCGCACCTGCGGCGAGGTTGGCCGCAGGTGCGGACACACACCTATGAGAGGAAGGTTGCAGATGTTGCCCTGGTCTAGGTAGTCAGTGGTCGCAGGTGAAACATAAGGACTGTAGAAGCGGAGCCGCCCCTACAGAAAGGTGATCGTAGAAGTGGAGAAGGAGCTGGGTAAGAAGTCCGAAGAAGCGGGCATTTGTTCGCAGGCTCGCACTCGCAAGTGCGGCCATTTGATAGCAGAAGCCGACCCAGGTGTTTTAAGTCAAGTCCGCACTTGCGATGGAAATTCCGCAGGTGCGGCGTCACAGGTGCGACTGTGGGTCCGCAGGTGCGAGATCACTGGGCAGAACAGGGGAATTACGAGTGTTTGATCTCATTTTAACTTTGGGACTTTGAGAGTTTGGATTGAGGCGGTAATTCAAGATATTCAGAGGAAACTATTGGGTAATAATTCTTCACTCATTTTTGGTTATATCCCACTAATCTATCATTAATTTCATCTTTTAATTAAGGTTTTGGGTTGAGAAATTTGGGAGAAAACTGGAAAAGTTCTTCAACCGAAATTTTGGGTTTTGATTGAGATTTTGATATCAGATTTGAGTAATTTTGGTACGAGTGAACTTGTTAATGAATGGGTGTTCGTATTTTGTGGCTTTTACCCAATTCCGAGACGTGGTCCCGGGTCGACTTTTTGGGACGGTTTTCGAATTTCTTGTTAAAGTCTTAATTTCATTAATTAGATTGGTTTCTTATAGTTATATTTATAGTATGTAATTGCTTTTGGCTAGATTTGGGCCATCCGGAGTCGGAAAGTCGAGGAAAGGACATTCTTGTTGACTTATTGAGCTTGGTTTGAAGTGAGTGGCTTGCCTAACCTTGTGTGGGAGAAATCCCCTTAGGATTTGGTGCTGTTGTGATACTTCTCTGATATGTGAGTGCCATGTACGCAAGGCGACAAGTGCGTACACGGGCTAATTGTTGTGAAATCCGGTTTTGCTGAACAGTAACCTGTTTTATCTTAATTTTCATCTAATATCGCATGGCTACGTGTCTTAAATGCTTATTTGAATTTGTGCATCATGCTTAGTTGTATCCCTGCTCTTTCCTTGGCTTGTACATAGTCTTTAACTGTAGGATTTCTTGCTGAAATTGTTGTTTCCATCAATTTCAAGATGTGTATTTACTTTAGGGACTTCGAGGCGATACCATGGAAGATCCCTTGTCGCATATTTACTTTTGGGACTAAGAGGCGGTACCTCGGGAGATCCCCGTCTCATATTTACTTTTGGGACTACGAGACAATATCTCGGGAGATCTTCGCTGCATCTTTACTTTTTGGACTACGAGGCGGTACCTAGGGAGTTCCCCTGTTGAGCATTTACTTTTGAGACTACGAGACGGTATCTAGGGAGCGCCCCTGTTGTTTATCCCTATGTGTTGTGTTGTTGTCTTCCTATATTTTGTTCCTCGTCGTTAAATTATCAGTCTTTCATTATATCGCTATACCTTCTGCCTTATTTATTATATACCCGTAGGGCCCTGACCTGACCTCGTCACTAGTCTACCGAGGTTAGGCTTGGAACTTACTGGGTACCGTTGTGGTGTACTCATGCTCCTCTTCTGCACATTTTGTGTGTGCAGATCCAGGTACCTCCCACCAGCCTCGATATTAGTGAGCAATGAGTTCGTGGAGACTTCACGGTATATCTGCCTGCATCCCTAGACATCGGAGGACCCCTCTATTCCCCCATATGTTGTTTTCTTTTAGTATTTTCCTTAAACTCTGATGTATAGAGACACTTCGTTTTTCTCTTAGAATCTTGTGACTTATTACCACCGAGTTTTGGGAAGATTGTTATACTCGAGTGTTGGTTTACTTGTGCATGCCGAGTGGCATTTTCTAGTTATATTGTTATTGGTTGGACTTTAGTCGTTAAATTTTGTTATTATTTTAGTTGTTCAGCAATTTTTAGGCTTACCTAATCGTAGAGACTAGGTGCAGTCACAATATATTACGGAGAGAATTTGGGTCATGACAAGTAGGTATCAGAGCTCTAGGTTCGTAGGTTTTATGAGTCACAAGCAGGTTTATTAGAGTCTCACGGATCGGTGCGGAGACGTCTGTACTTATCTTCGGGAGGCAATGGAACTGTTAGGAAAATCTCACTTCTTTGATTCCTTGTCGTTCGAAATGGTTGACTTCGGAATTCCAAACTTCTCTCTTCTATTCCCTCACAGATGGTTGAGGACACGTATAGCCGGATCAGGTGACCAGGCACCCGCGGCCCATGCTGGAGCCACGAGAGGCCGGGGCCGGGGTAGAGGTCAAGGACGTCCATTTTGTGCAACCAGAGCACCCGCACGAGCTGCTACAAAGGATCCACCAGTAGCTCCAGTCGGAGCACAGGCACTTGAGACGCCTGTTACTGCAGCAGCTGTTCAGGAGACCTTTGCATAGTTTTTGAGCATGTTTGGCACTTTAGCTCTGGTAGGGTTGATCCCACTTGCTCCTGCCACATCTGAGGCCGGTGGAAGGGCACAGACCCCGGCAGCCCAGAGCAGCGGATTCAAGTCAACCAGGTTCCAGAGGTCATACCAGTGCAATCGGCAGCCCCAGTTCGGCCCGAGGGTAGGGCAACAGTTTCTGAGGAGGAGGAGCTTAGGCCCGAGAGGTACAAGAAGTACCACTCTCCTACTTACAGTGGCCTGTCGTCAGAGGATGCCCAGGGTTTTCTTGAGGAGTGCCACGTATCCCCTATATTATGGGTGTAGCAGAGTCGAGTGGGGTTTCTTTCAATATGTTCTAGCTTAGAGGAGCGGCCTATCAGTGGTGGCGAGCTTATGAGTTGGGTAGTCCGGCTGAGGTAGCTTCACTTACTTGGACTCAGCTCTCGGATATGTTCTTGAGGGAGTCTGTTCCCTAGAGTCTCAGGGATGCATGGCGCGCAGAGCTTAAGCAGTTGTGCCAGTGTTCTATGACTGTGTCAGAGTATAGGGTTCGCTTCGGTGTTTTGGCTAGACATGCACCAGCCTTGGTTGCTACAGTTAGAGAGAGGGTCCGTCGGTTTATGGAGGGGCTCAACCCCAGTATTAGGCTTAGCATGGCCCGGGATATGGAGGTGGATATTTCATACCAGCAGGTTATGGGGATTGCTAGGAGATTGAAGGGCATGCTTGCTCGGGAGAGAGACGAGAGGGAGGCCAAGTCTCGAGAGTCTGGCACTTATAGTGGTACTCGTGCCCCAACTGCAGTTCGTCATGGTAAGGGCTGTGTGAGTCGCCCTGTTCATTCAGCACTTCCAGCAGCCAGTGGTTTTCCAGCCACTCCTAGGCCCAGGAGCCTTATTATATACCGCTAGTGTCTAGTGTACCTCCTGCACGGGGTGCTTTCAGCGGTAAGTCCAGCCGACCTGGCCCGAGCTAGTCATAACATCCACGCCCCCCCCCCCGAGAGCTTGTATTAAGTGTGGCAACACTCGCCATATGGTGAGGGATTGCCCCAGACTTAGGAGGGGTGCACCTCTATAGACTTCGTAGGCACCGCGTGCTCCACCGATCCCCAGGCTATGATTACAGCACCAGCTACCACTCCACCTGCTCAGCTAGCTCGAGATGGAGGTCGGGCAGGTAGTGGTCGCCCTAGAGGGGGAGGCCAGGCCAGATATTATGCTCTTCCTGCTCGTACAGAGGCAGTTGCTTTTGACTCTGTCATTACAGGTACTGTTCTAGTCTGTCATAGAGATGCGTCGGTTTTATTTGATCTAGGCTCCACTTACTCCTATGTGTCATCTTATTTTGCTCTGTATTTGGTCGTATCCCGTGATTCCTTGAGTTCTCCTGTTTATGTGTCTACACCTATGGGAGATTCAATTATTGTTGACCGTGTGTATCAGTCGTGTTTAATTATTCTTTGTAGTTTTGAGACCAGAGCCGATTTATTATTGCTCAGTATGGTATACTTTGATATTATTTTGGGCATGGACTGGTTGTTGCCCCATTATGCTATTCTTGATTGTCACACGACCGTGACGCTGGCTATGCCAGGCTTACAGTGGTTAGAGTGAGGAGGTACCTTAGGATATACTCCCAGCAGAGTTATTTCATTTCTTAAAGCTCAACGATTGGTTGAGAAGGGGTGTGACGCGTATCTACTTATGTGAGAGATGTCAGTATTAATACCCGTACAGTTGAGTCAGCTTCAGTAGTGAGGGATTAACCCGATGTATTTCCAACTGATCTTCCGGGCATGCCGCCCGACAGGGATATCGACTTTGGTATTGATTTGTTGCAGGGCACTTAGCCCATCTCTATTCCTCCATATCGTATGGCTCCTTCTGAGTTGAAGGAGTTGAAGGAGCAGTTACATGAATTGCTTGATAAGGGCTTCATTCGGCCCAGTGTGTCACCTTGGGGTGCCCCAGTTTGTGAAGAAGAAGGATGGTTCTATGCGTATGTACATTGATTATCGCCAGTTGAACAAAGTTACAGTGAAGAACATGTATCCATTGCCTCGTATTGATGACCTATTTGATCAGTTACAGGGTGCTAGAGTGTTTTCCAAGATTGACTTGCGTTCAGGCTATCATCAATTGAAGATTCGAGATCCAGATATCTGGAAGACTGCTTTCAGGACTCGGTATGGTCGTTACGAGTTCCTTTTGATGTCATTTAAGCTAATCAACGCCCCAGCAACATTCATGCATTTGATGCACAGTGTATTTCATCCCTATCTTGACTCATTCGTCATTATGTTTACTGACGACACTCTGGTGTACTCCCGGAGTCGGGAGAATCATGATCCACACCTGAGGATTGTTCTCTAGTTTTATCCAAAATTCTCCAAGTGTGAGTTCTGGCTAGATTCAGTGGTATATTTGGGTCACGTATTGTCGAGTAAGGGGATCAAGGCGGATCTAAAGAAGGCTGAAGCAATGTAGAGTTGGCCTAGACCATCCTCAGCTACGGAGATCCAGAGTTTTCTTGGTTTGGCGGGGTATTATCGTTGATTTGTAGAGGGTTTCTCATCAATTACAGCACCTATGACCAGGCTGACCAAGAAGGGTGCTTCATTCAGGTGGATAGAGGAGTATGAGGAGAGCTTTCAAAAGCTCAAGATAGCTTTAACTACAGCCTCAGTATTGGTATTGCCTGCAGGTTCGGGGTCTTATACTGTATATTTTGATGCTTCGCGTATTTGTCTCGGTGCGGTGTTGATGCAGGACGGTAGGGTGCTATGCGTCTAGACAATTGAAGGTGCATGAGAAGAATTATCATGTCCACGACCTTGAGTTAGCAGCTGTTGTTCATGCCTTGAAGATTTGGCGTTATTATTTGTATGGTGTCCCTTGTGAGATCTATACCGATCACCAGAGTCTGCAGCTTGTGTTTAAATAGAAGGATCTTAACTTGCGTTAACGAAGGTGGTTAGAGATGCTTAAGGACTATGATATCATTATTCTATACCATCTCGGGAAGCCAATGTGGTGGCCGATTGTAACGACCCGACCACTCGTTTTGAGCTCTAGCACGTCGTTCAGCAGTTTGGGGCCATGAGCAGCTTCACTTCAGGTATGTCTCTATGCTCGTTCGAGGATGAACGAATGTTTAAGTGCAAGAGGATGTGACGACCCGGCCGGTTGTCTTAAGAATAACGCCCTGATCCCCTACTAACTGCTTCCCCCTAGTCTATTTCTGCTATTTTGATTTGTCGGGATGTTCGATTTTAAGTTTCGGAGAGTTTTGGGACACTTAGTCCCTAAATGAGAGCTTATGTGTTGGAAAGTTGACCATAGTCGGAACAGTGTGAAGACAACCTCGGAATGGAAATCTGATGGTTCTGTTAGCTCCGTTGGGTGATTTCGGGTGTAGGGGTGTGGTCGAATTGTGTTTTGGAGGTCCGTAGCTAATTTAGGCTTGAAATGCCGAAAGGTCGAATTTTGAAGTTTCCAGTTCGATAGTGAGATTTTGATCCGAGGTTCGGAATGGAATTTCGAAAGTTGGAGTAGCTCCGTAGTGTTGAATGTGACGTGCTTGCAAAATTTCAGGTCATACGGACGAGATTTGATAGACTTTTTGATCGAAAGTATGTTTTAGAGTTTTTGGAATTCTTAGGCTTGAATTCGATGAAAAATAGGTGTTTTGAGCGTTCCGAAGGTTGGAACAAATTTGAATGATGTTTTGGGATTGGTTGGCAGGTTTGGTTGAGGTCCGGGGGGGGGGGGGGGGGCTCGGGTGTGTTTCAGATGCTCAACAGACCATTTTTGGACTTGGAAAGATTGCAGATTTTCTACTGTTGTGTTGCAGAGAAAGCCTTCATCGCGTTCGCGTAGAGCATCTGGGTGGAGCAGCCGAATGGTGCTTCGCGTTCGCGATGATGTCCCGTGTTCGCGAAGGTAAGTACCCATTGGTCTTCGCGTTCGCGACATGGTCCCCGCGTTCGCGTAGGGTCTGCCCGTGTAAGCTAAGCGTTCGCGAGTGGACCTCGCGTTCGCGAAAGAGGAACTTGGCCAGCAGCACTTTTGTGCATCGCGTTCGCGATTGTAGCCTCGTGTTCGCGAAGAAGAACGCGACTGGGCAGATATAAGATTTCAAAATCGAGGGTTTAGCCATTTTTATCAAAACTTAGGCTTGGGAGCTCGGATTGAGCGAGATTTGGAGGGATTTTCAGTGATATCGATTGGGTAATGATTCTTGACTCATTTTTTGCTTGTAACCTATTGATCTAAACATGAATTCATCCTTTAATTTCGGAATTTGTATGAAAATTGGGGGAAAAGTTCCTAGACCAAGAAATTGAGTTTTGATTGGGGATTTGACATCGGATTGGGATAATTTTGATATGGTTAGACTCGTGAGAGTGTGAGGATTCTGAAAATATAAATTTCACCCGATTTCGAGATGTGGGCCCGAGGGGCATTTTGGTCATTTTTCCTAGTTTCGCGTATTAGCTTATTGTAGAATCAGTTACTTGAAGTGCTATTTACATTATTAAATTTAATTGAATAGATTTGGGTCATTTGGAGTCGGATTCTCGTGGCAAGAACGTGGTTTCGGGTTGACATTTGAGCCGGTTCGAGGTAAGTGGCTTGTCTAACCTTGTGTGGGGGACCATCCCCTTAGGTTTGATATATTTGGTAATTGAAATGCCTTGTACGTGAGGTGACGAGTGCGTACTTGTGCGAATTGCTGGAAATCCGGTTTTCTTTAAGTACTTATTAGTATGTTTCTTCTCCTGCTTTTATTACTTGAACTATTAAGCCTGTTGTTAGCTTAGGAAAGCATGTCGAAGTGATTTAATTGCCTTGATTGTTCATTCTGTTTACCTGAACTCTGTGCAGCATGCTAGGCTAGAAGTATTTTTTGCCTTAATATGGAATTTCCCTTCTCTAAATATTTTCTTGCTGCTGCTGTGGATTTACATTGGGACTACGGATGTGGGATTCCGGTAGCTTCCCCCTTGTCTGTTTACTTTGGGACTACGGGTTAGATTCCCGGTAGATCCCCCTGCACATTTACTTTGGGACTACGGGTTAGATTCCCGGTAGATCCCACTGCACATTTACTTTGGGACTACGGGTTAGATTCCCGGTAGATCCCCCTGCACAGTTATATGGAACTACGGGGATGCACCCGGTAGATTCCCCCAGTACTGGGTATTTATATTTGGGGACTACGGATCGGGATTCCGGTAGATCCCCCGCGCATTGATAGTTGGACTACGGGACGGTATCCCAGGAGATCTTTTGGACACATATATGATGGACTACGGGACGGTATCCTGGGAGATTCACTGGATAGTTGTAATTGGGACTATAAGACGGTATCCTGGAAGGTGCCCCGGTTGTTTATCTCTGTGTTGAGCTGTATTCTTTCCATGGTTTGTTTGTCTCTGTTCTAGTTGTTGTTGTTCTTCCAGTTCTATGTTATTTCTTACCGTTGCACTTACTTATACCGTTCATTTCACACTGTTAACCCTTTTATTTTATTTAAACTCAGTAGGGCCCTGACCTTCCTCGTCACTACCCGACCGAGGTTAGGCATGGCACTTACTGACTACCGCTGTGGTGTACTCATGCCCCTTCGGCGCATGTTTTTCATGTGCAGATCCAGGTACTTTCGCTCAGTCTTATCATTTTTGAGGCAAGGCCTTCTGTAGAGACCTCAAGGTATATCCGCCTCGTCCACAGACCGGGGAGTCCCTTTCTATTCTCGCTTTTAAGTATTAGCCCTTCTGTATTTCTTTTCTTTGTTGGACAATCTGGAGTTAGAGCTATGTAGTACTTCTTAGCTTGTGATTCATGGGTTTCCGAGTCTTGGATTTATGTGTTGGTTTTGAGAGCCAAATATGGTGTATGCCGAGCGGCACATTTATATACTGGTTATTTATTATTTCTGTTTTAAATTGTTTTACTTCCGCAAAATTTGATTTTTTTCCCGCAATTTAGGCTTACCTAGTCGTAGAGACTAGGTGCCATCACGATGGTTCACGGAGGGCGAATCGCGGTCGTGACAAGTTGGTATCAGAGCTTTAGGTTCATAGGAGTCATGGATCACAAGCCGGTTTATTGGAGTCTCGCTTATCGATACGGAGACGTTTGTACTTATCTTCGAGAGGCTATGTAACTGTTAGGAAAAATTCCACTTCTTGATTTCCTCATTGTGCGACTTGATTCCTTGAGGCTTATGCCCTTGTTTCCTTCCTACTCAATCTTACGCGACGCGAACCGCTTGTTATAAATCAAGAATTGAAGAATTGTAATGGTACTACAGATGTGGTGCGGGATGTTTCTCCTGGTATAGTTGGGTGAGCTATTGTCGTCGCCTTGCGGAAGGATTTCTCTATCGTTTCGGCTCGATAGTTGTGCTCCTAAGAGCTTGGAGGCTATGTACAGGTTGCTATGATGCTCGCGATTGGTTATCGCACAGTATTGACTTGATGGTAGGAGACTTGCCTATGTGTTAGGGCGGTGAATGAGTTGAAATGAAATCTACTCAGTGCACGATTTAGAGATATGATATTTCACTTCCGACGGAGGAAAAGCAATTGGCCTATGAATGTCCAGATTTGGGGTGATGGAGTAACGAGACTTTGTAGTTTCAAGCGTGGTGGAATTTTTTATCTGCGATGTAGTGTCGTCGTCCTCGATTGTATGTGCTAAGTTTGCCAGTGTTATTGTCTTCTGCAATTCGCCCTTGGGGTAGGATACTGTGAAATAATATTGGAGAAACGACTGTTGGATATCGCGGGGTGCGATGGTTCAGGATTGAATTGGTGTTTCTAATGTCGACGGCTCGAGAAAGATGATCTTCGGAAAGGTTTAAAGTTAGTAGCGATTCGTGGGTTCAAGTGCTACGAAGATAGATTTTATTAAGGCAACAACTGAGCAGCAAAGGATGAGGAAAGACATCTGGGGAGTGTCAGGCGGTGGTCAAATTTTTAGAAGGCCAGGTATAAGAAACAAGGGTCGAGTGGTCGATTAGAGGGGTGTGTTCCGCCAAAGTGGGAGGGTGGCGGATTTGCATATGGGTTTTGTGCTAGGATGACTATGCACCTTAAGGAGAGTTTGGAACGACTTGGGAATTTTAGTGATTGATGATTGGGGTCTACAGATCTAATTTGAAGTATGGGCTACTATGTGGCAGGAGATTTGATATAACAGAAAGAAGGTACGTGAAATGAAGAAGGATACAACGTAACTTTGAATTGGAAGGATGTTGCCGCATATTTAATTGATGTCCACGAGGGGCGAATGGACTTGTGCAGCTAGAGAGTGAGCTCGGATTCAGGATTTATGCCTTGTATTGAGGCAGGTTTCAAGGGAAGTGACTCTGCCGGGTGCTTCGTCGAGAGGGTATTCATGTGCTAGAAGATTCATGGAGTTGATTATATTCGGGGCCAAGTCAGAGCGGGTGGCTCTCAATAACGGTCCTAGTGGATTCAAAGGGGCAAAGCGTGATGCCTAATGATTTCGAGCCTACGGTTAAGAATCAAGCTTGTGGCAGCATATGAGAACAGGCACCAAATGTTCTATGATGTTTTGACTCGCAGTGTAGCATTGGGAGGTATCAAATGGTTTGTGGGATTTGAGACAGCATGGTCTCGTGATTCAAGGTCACTCGGGATGAGTGCGGATGGAGTGTGTTATGTGTTGAATGGAGTTATCATTATTTCTAAGGCAATCAAGAATTAATTTTGAAGAAGATAGATTTGTTAGCCATAGTTGAATTGGCATATTGGTGTAGTGTTTCCTTCAACGTGATCAAGTTATGCAAGTGATTTGTGACGGCACGTGTGAGGTTTGTCGATCACCGTAATTGATGTTATTCAGAAGTATGCCAGTGTTATGGCCTGTCATATGTAGGCGGATCCCGGAAGGGCTATGGTGTCTTAGACCACTACTTAGAGATTTGCATATTCTACGGTTATGAGAATTCACCTGTGTGTTGCTATGGTTCTCCTGAAGTGAGTTAAATAAAAAGTTTTATATGATGAAGTGTCAATCTATTAGTGGTTACGGAGTTATGATGAAAATTGTGTTCTATCGTATATTGGCATGTTGGTGCAGTGTGTGGTATGGAATTTGAAGTGAGGATCAAGGTTGCAGTTTGGTGTTGTCAAGGATGTCGCGAGCTCGGATGAGCAGTAAAGGAGTTTCGATGTTTAAAGTAAGTGGGTATCGTCTTCAGCGTCACCTGAGATCGGTGTTTTGTGAAAAAGGCCTTGCATCCTTGTTATGGATTCTTGAACGCTTCTCAGCGTAGTGCGGCTGGTGGTATGGATACGCATATTTGTTGTCTGTTACGGAAGGTCGTGGGAGCGTGCCCCACAGTAAGATTGTATAAGTGTGGCATGTAGTCACTTGATTGATTGAAGATTCAAACCAAGTATGAAGACGGTGATGATATCATTAATTTGAGAATTTATGCTTGGAGGGAACTCCACTTATTGGGTTGTGGACCGTGGAGGATTTCCCCGGTTATGATGGTAGTTCTCGTGTGTTATGAGAAAAAGAGAGTTATTATGGACCTTCGAAAGGTTATTAGCCTAGTTCAGTGTGATCAGAATCAGCTTGAGGTCTGTGGATGGATCTAAATGTGAATATGGGCTATATATCAGGCCAGATGTGTTCATTTCAGCAATGCGCTCCATGGACAAGTAGTTGGGGTACTATTTCATCGCCAGCTATTTCATGAAGTGATATATTGCATCGTATGAGTTGTGAGACGGCTTGATGAATTTCTTATGTGTTGAGGTTCCGCTTAGAGATGATGTGATATGAGTAGGATGGCTCTCGAGATTCAGATCGTATATCGCACCTCAGTTGTGTTTGAGTTTTGTAGCCTATGGCACTATATGTCTCCCCAAGGATGGTATTATGCACTTAGTGTGCTTGTGATCGATATTTGGAATTTTGTTATAATGAGCAGTTTAGCTCGATGTATATCTCCTTATGTGAATACTATGTGTGGATCGGGTGGCACACCACCATGGGTATGTTATTTGGATTGGGTTGCACGCCGCAACAGTGTGATGTTGAGTACAGTTTTCTATATGCTATTTTTGTATGCCTTGCTTCCTATTTTCTAAGGAAAGTTCATATTAGTGCGAGTTGAGTAGTTCCTTCTAGAGTTCGTTTTCCTTTTGTCACGTTCGAGTTCATAGCCTATTGGCACATTGTGGCATCATATGAGACTTTTGATCATGTCCGGGGTGGCTTATTGCCTGAGCGGTTCGTACTGGGTGAGACGAGATCGTTGGATTTAGGATCAGTGCAATCCGATTATATGAAGTATATTAAGGAGCTAAGACCATTATTTGGTTCAGAATGAGGTAATGGTTCTTATCAGGAGTATAGACCCAATGATTTGTTGATTCGGCAGTTGGGTATGAATTTCTACACACCTCTTCCGTCTTGGCGGTATTATAAGAGTTAGAGCAAGAGAGGTGCAATGGGAGCATCAGATTCGTGGAATTTCGACTAATTTGATCAGAGAATGTTATTGTGGTCCTGTGAGTAAAGTGGTGCTAGGTGTGAATTCAGCTAAGGTATCCAGTCATGTTTTGGTGTCGCGGGTAGTTATTGATACAGTGAGCGTATGTTGGAATAGGCCTGACAGAGAATTATGGATGTAGGAATTGGGCTCTAAGGCTTATTTGCTTAAGTGAAAAAAAAAGATATCTTCAGATTGATCGAGCTAGGGTACCCAGCTGAGTTGTGGTAGCACGAGTAGGTGCTCGAGGTGTTAAACAGTGATTTCGGACAACCCCAACACAGTTCTTAGCACGTTCGAGGATGAACGTATGTTTAAGTGGGAGAGGATGTAACGACTCGACCGGTCATTTTGAGCTCTAGCGCGTCGCTCAGCAATTTGGGGCCATGAGCAGATTCACTTCAGGTATGTCTCTGTGCTCGTTCAAGGACGAACAAATGTATAAGTGCGGGAGGATGTGACGACCCGGCCGGTCGTCTTAAGAATTAACGCCCCGATCCCCTACTAACTGGTTCCCTCGAGTCTATTTCTGCTATTTTGATTTGCCGGGATGTTCGATTTTTAGTTTTGGAGAGTTTTGGGAGACTTAGTCCCTAAATGAGAGCTTAAGTGTTGGAAAGTTGACCGTAGTCGAAACAGTGTGAAGATGGCCTCGGAATGGAAATTCGATGGTTTCGTTAGCTCCGTAGGGTGATTTCGGGTTTAGGGGTGTGGTCGGATTGTGTTTTGGAGGTCCGTAGCTAATTTAGGTTTGAAATGCCGAAAGGTCGAATTTTAAAATTTCCGGTTCGATAGTGAGATTTTGATCCGAGGGTCGGCATGGAATTCCGAAAGTTGGAGTGGCTCCGTAGTGTTGAATGTGACGTGCTTGCAAAATTTCAGGTCATTCGGACGAGATTTGATAGACTTTTTGATCGAAAGCGTGTTTTTAGAGTTTTTGGAATTCTTAGGCTTGAATCCGATGAAAAATAGGTGTTTTGATGTTGTTTTGAGCGTTCCAAAGGTTGGAACAAGTTTGAATGATGTTTTGGGATTGGTTGGCAGGTTTGGTTGAGGTCCCGGGGGCCTCGAGTGTGTTTCAGATGCTCAACGGACCATTTTTGGACTTGGAAAGATTGCAGATTTTCTGCTGTTGTGTTGCAGAGAAAACCTTCATCGCGTTCGCGAGAGGGTCTCCCGTTCGCGTAGATCATCTGGGTGGAGCAGCTGAAATGTGCTTCGCGTTCGCGATGATGTCCCGCGTTCGCGAAGGTAAGGACCCATTGGTCTTCGCGTTCGTGACATGGTCCCCGCGTTTGCGTAGGGTCTGCCCGTGTAAGCTACGCGTTCGCGAGTGGAACTCGCATTTGCGAAAGAGGAATTTGGCCAGCAAGACTTTTGCGCATCGCTTTCGCCATGTAGCCTCGCGTTCGCGAAGAAGAACGCGGCTGGGTAGATATAAGATTTCAAAATCGAGGGTTTAGCCATTTTTATCAAAACTTAAGCTTGGTAGCTCGGATTTGAGCTTTGGAGGGATTTTCAGAGATATCGATTGGGTAACGATTCTTGACTCATTTTTTGCTTGTAACCCATTAATCTAAACATGAATTCATCCTTTAATTTCGGAATTTGTATGACAATTGGGGCAAAAGTTCCTAGACCAAGAAATTGAGTTTTGATTGGGGATTTGACATCGGATTGAGATAATTTTGCTATGGTTAGACTCGTGAGAGTGTGAGGATTCTGAAAATATAAATTTTACCCGATTCCGAGACGTGGGCCCGAGGGGCGTTTTGGTCATTTTTCCTAGTTTCGCGTATTAGCTTAGAATTTAATTGTAGAATCAGTTACTTGAAGTGCTATTTACATTATGAAATTTAATTGAATAGATTTGGGTCATTTGCAGTCAGATACTCGTGGCAAGAACGTGGTTTCGGGTTGACATTTGAGTCGGTTCGAGGTAAGTGGCTTGTCTAACCTTGTGTGGGGGACCTTCCCCTTAGGTTTGATATATTTGGTAATTTAAATGCTTTGTACGTGAGGTGACGAGTGCGTACTGGCGCAAATTGCTGGAAATCCCGTTTTCTTTAAGTACTTATTAGTATGTTTCTTCTCCTGCTTTTATTACTTGTACTATTAAGCTTGTTGTTAGCTTAGGATAGCATGTCTAAGTGATTTAATTGCCTTAATGGTTCAATCTGTTTACTTGAACTCTGCGCAGCATGCTAGGCTAGAAGTATTTGTTGCCTTAATATGGAATTTCCCTTCTTTGAATATTTTCTTGCTGCTGCTGTGTATTTACATTGGGACTACGGATGTGGGATTCCGGTAGCTTCCCCCTTGTCTGTTTACTTTGGGACTACGGGTTAGATTCCTGGTAGATCCCCCTGCACATTTACTTTGGGACTACGGGTTAGATTCCCGCTAGATCCCCTGCACATTTACGTTGGGACTAAGGGTTAGATTCCCGGTAGATCCCCATGCACAGTTATATGGAACTACGGGAATGCACCCGGCAGATTCCCCCAGTACTGGGTATTTATATTTGGGGACTACCGTGATACCCAATTTTTCCCTATGTATTTTTCGTACCCAAAATACTTCCAAAATAGCATATTTGTGCATATAGAAGCATACCCATGAGTTTTGATATTTTTTGATGATTTTTAAACCAATTTATTGCCTATTTGTATACCATAAAATCCAATAATTATTCCCAAATTTTGCCATTTTGGTGAACGATTTATTTTATACTCATATTTACATCAAAACATAGCTAACATGATTTTTGCATATTTTTTAAAATATTCATTTGGTATTTTTAAAACCAAATTGCATATAATTGCAATACTAGCCTCTTTAAAGATTCAATTGTAATTATATTTATAAAATTGACTCCAGTATTTTTAATTTGATAATTATGTATCATTAATCATTTTATCACATTTGATTTATTTCCAGAAATTATTTTGCTATTTTTTTATATATTAAAACAAGGGAAAAGTGGCTATTTAAGAGTTAGCCCCTTGCATTTCAATTTTAGCCCGAAATTAACCTCAATCCTAAGCCCAAATCAGATCCAAAATTCCCTACCCAATTTCTTAATTAACCCGACCCACGACCCGTTTATTTTTTACCCGCCCGGCTCCCTTTTGATCCAGGCCGTTGATCAAAATGATCAACGGCCACATTTCCTCCTTACCATTTTAATTGCCAAACGACCCTAACCCTATCCCCATTCTCCAAATCCGCCGCCTCTGGTTCCTCTCGTCTCTCTGGAACCCTCTCAACCTCTGAAACCCTAATATCCACCTACCTCCAGAATCCATGGCTAATCTAGCCATGGACAACCTCTACCCACCATCTCCTGCTCTCACACGCTTGCTCATTGAAGATTCGAGGCTAGACCTCGTAGGTCTTCATCCAGACCCTGGCCGGTTCGAGTTTCTTTGGCCGTTTCCGGCTTTGCTCCGGCGTATCTCAGCCTCTCGAGCCTGGATTCGACATTGCTAGCTCAGAACCATTCTCGAGACTTCCAAGCCTTCTCGTCCTTTTGGGTTCTCAGAAACCCTAGCCTAATCGAGGTTCCTTTTTCGCTTATTCGTCTAGATCTATGCTAGATCTATGCTGTGTGTGCATTTTAGAGTTTTTCCCCAATTTTCCCTTTTCAAAACTGTTCGAATCCTATTTTTAGGGTTTTCTAAATGTTTCTGATTCTTTTACTCTTTTTATGTGTGTTCATGCTCGTTGTTTTATTCCTTGTTATGTTCAAGCCTGGTCTTGTGTTTCTTACTGGATCTTTTACGGAGATTCTTTACCTCTTTTGTTCACATGTTAGCCTAGGTTATTGACTCGCTTTTGCTTATGTGTTTAAGCTCATGCTTTGGTCTTGTTTCTGAGTTCTGTTGATCATGCTCTTGCCTACCTTCGTCTTAAAACTCGTAATTTCCTCTTACTTCTGTTTCTGCATATCTTCCTATCTCTGTGACTTTGAACGATTCCCTCACCTCCGACTCCATGTGAAACCCTAAGATTTGGGGGGTTTTTTTCTTTGAAGTGAAAGACACTAGGGTTTCACTCTGAAACCCTAGGTTTACAGACTCATGATGAGTCTGTAATCGAACTTGTGAACTTATTTGCCTATGATTATGGAAAAAACTCTCATTGTTCTTCTTTGTTTTGAACTGCATGCTTATATATAAGCTTCCCTTTCAAAGTTTTATTTTCAAAATTCCTTTAATCAGGCTAAGAAATTCGTCACTAATTTCTCTTGATTGAACCTCTTTTACCTTACTGATGTTTTCCTTAAACAATTGATCCTGTATCTTCTGTGATTTTGTACCAACGTATGAATTATTTACTTCCTTAATTATCTCAGTCTCTTTGTGATTTACAACTGGAGCCGAGATCCTTTGACTGATTTTTAAACTTATACCTTATTCTTACTACTGTGCCCTCTTTCCTTAAATATCCAATTGTGTATGTGACCTTACTTGTGCACCATATGGTCTCTTTACCTTAATTTAGCCTTAATAAACTAATTCTCTCTTCCTTCTTAGTCGTCTGAACTGGACCCTTAATTAAAGGAGTCTGTCTACCCTAATTGATACTAATTTGATTAGTTTCTATGTTTATACCTTTGTGCCTGCCTCACCTGTTTTCAAAACTATATAAAGGGCTCAGCCCTCCTCTTTTCAAAAGGGCAGTAACAACGAGTAAGTAACAATCAAGCAATAATAGGCAATCTACTTTCTACTCCCTTCTTCTCTCAAATACACAGACCAGTTCTGTGTACTTCTCCTCTTTGCTTTCTGAAATACCCTTTAAGCTCTCCTTGAATCTTCAAGTGTTCTGCTGTAAACCTGAGTTGTTTCTGCTGCTTGCTTGCTGTGGTTACTCTGCTATTCTCTTACTTTGCAACTGGTATGTCCATCTTAGTTTAAATACTGCTCCTCCACTATGTGTTTCACATCCTAGTTTTGTTATGCGTTCCTTTACTATTTTTCTGTCAACTTTGTCATTGTTGTTCCTATGTGAATCCCCTTACCCTTTACCCTATGTATGTGAGTTATGGTTCAGGGTCATAACATCACTC
>NW_017676445.1:42554-44745 GCF_001879085.1 Nicotiana attenuata
CCGAGTTCACGGCGTAGAAGGTAACAAAGGCATTGAAGGATTGAATTATGAGGACTTGTGCATTCAACCAGATGTTGAACTTCCGGAGGGGTACAAACCTCCCAAGTTCGAAATGTTTGATGGAACAGGAGATCCCAGAGTCCACCTGAGGACCTATTGCGATAAGCTAGTGGGGGTCAGAAGAGATGAGAAGATCCGTATGAAGCTCTTCATGAGGAGCTTAAAGGGAGATGCACTATCCTGGTACATCAGTCAAGACCCCAAGAAATGGACGAGTTGGGTAGGTATGGCATCGGACTTCATGGATAGATTCCGGTTTAATACAGAGAACGCACCAGATGTATTCTACATACAGAATTTGAAGAAGAAACCCACCGAAACATTCCGCGAGTATGCTACTCGTTGGAGGTCAGAAGCTGCAAAGGTCAGGCCGGCCCTAGAAGAAGAGCAAATGAATAGATTCTTCGTCCGGGCTCAGGATCCCCAATATTACGAGAGGTTGATGCTGATCGGAGGTCAAAAGTTCTCTGATATCATCAAACTCGGAGAATGAATCGAAGAGGGCATCAAGAATGGTATGGTTACAAATCTTGAAGCATTGCAAGCCACCAATAAGGCTTTACAAACTGGTGGCGCGTCCAAGAACAAAGATGTAAGTGTCGTGATGGTCGCATAGGGAGCCAAAACACCACCAAAATACCACACTTACCCATCGCCTCCACTTACATATCAGCCCATCCCGAATTACCAAGCACCCGCACCCTCTTATCCACCTCCCGTTTACCAATCCTCTCCACCTCTCACATATCAACCCACCTCACCCAGATACTCTCAACCAGCACCTGTTTACCAAGCTTATAACGCTCAACCCTCTCACTATCAATCACCACCCACCCGTCAAAATTTTCTGAGACCCAGACCAAATTTTGACCGTAAACCTCCCAGACAATACACAGCCATCGCAGAACCAATTGACCAGTTATATGAAAGACTTAAAGCTGCTGGTTACATCACTCCTATCCCAGCCAAAGCTCCAGAAAATCCCTCCCAGTGGGTCAAACCCAACAAGACCTGTGCGTATCACTCCGGCATGAAGGGACACACCCTTGACGGGTGCCGTCATTGAAAGATAAGATTCGGACCCTGATTGACAATAAGGTCATTGTAGCAAAGGAGCCCGCTCGTAATGTTCGTAACAACCCCCTGCCTGACCACAAATTTGGAGACATTCATATGATCGAGATTGAGGATGATTGGGACCCCAAAGGGTCAATAGGTTTGATTGCTGAAAGGGATGGACCAAAGAAGCCAGCGGTTACCCTTAACCCAATTGTTGTGCAGAATCAGCCCTCTATGGACGACGAAGTAAATATGTCTATACCTCTTGAATTTGAAGCGCCTCCCTCTGCAAAGGCGCCCGGACCAATCGAGGTTGAATTTGGTGTTCCAAAGGCACCTACACCCTTTGAAGTTGCTGTGTTACCACCAAGGGTGCCTATTCCGGTGGCAATGGCTGACATAACACCATTCCACTCAAATGCCATACCATGGGATTACACTGCCGAAGCCAGGAGGAAAGGAAAAACAAAGACAGGAGAAACGATTGCCGCACAAGGAATGCCTAGAATAGGGAGGGTCTACACCCCAGAGAACCTAGCCGAACCCGGTAAGCAAGCCCCGGGACGTCCCATTGAGACAGGACCCGACGATCTTTGGAGGAAAATACAGGCTAAGGAGTACTCAGTCGCTGAACAGCTGAACAAAACACCAGCACAGATATCTATCCTGGCTCTTCTGCAGAGTTCAAACGCTCACAAGAATGCCTTAATGAAGATACTAAGCGAAGCCTGTGTGCCCAACAATATAACCGGGGGTGAAATGGCGAATATGGTGGGGCAAGTGCTGGAGAGCCATAAAATAACCTTCCACGAAGACGAGTTGCCGCCAGAAGGTTTGAGCCACAACAAAGCACTGCACATCACCGTGCAATGTGAAGATTATTTCATCACTAGAGTCCTGATTGATGGAGGATCAAGCCTCAACATCTGTCCGCTGATAACTCTCAGAACCTTGGGAAAAAGCCTGCATGAGATCAAAGATGGGGCTATCAATGTCAAAGCCTTCGATGGATCCCAGAGATCTACTATTGGAGAAATCAGCCTGTGCTTGCAAATGGGGCCAACATGGTTCG
>NW_017676446.1:0-3819 GCF_001879085.1 Nicotiana attenuata
GCCGGCGGAGGCGATTTCCGGCCGACGGCGGACGGTGGAAGGTGGCGGAGATAGGCGGCGTTACGCCGGAATTAACAGGGGTATGAGAGACGATGGTTTGGGGGTAGGGGAGCCTTCCGACATTTATATACTTGAAACCTAGTTAGTTCCGGACCGTGGGATTGATGAGATCCAACGGTCAATGATTAAACATAGGGAAAACGACGTCGTTTCAATTAAAAGGGGCTGGACCGGATCACTGTGAGATTAGGCCTGAGCATGGGGTGATTTTGGTCCGATTTGGAGTCTTTATGTGCATGGCCCAAAATCAAAAACCTTTTAATTCTTTTTATCATTGTTTTCTTTTGTTTATTTTATTTTTATTTTATATTTTTATATATATATTTTTTCTGATTTTATTGAATGCAAGATTAAAATAAAAGACCCAATTGACTCTACAATTATACTAATTAATTTTCAAAGAAAACTTAAGACAAATTTTAAAAATTAAAAGTAGAAATGCAAGGACCATTATGGTATTTTTTTATTTTTGTAATATTAAAATGCACACTATTTTTTGTATTTTTTTTTGGGAATTATATCAATAAAAAATGGACACAAAAATGCAAACAAGACAAAATCGTGCAATTAATTCCTAAAAATTTAAATAATAAAGGAAAATCCTAATTCTAAAGAATTTTATATGAGAGATTTAAGCGTGGCAAAAATCACGTGCTCACAGTTCTTATTGCGCTTAGTATTTCTCTGTTACGGTTAATCCTTGTGAGTTAGTTGTACTGTGTTTTGGTGAACGAAAATACCTGAGTTGATTATCTTGCTTTGTTCCTTTATATATTGTCGTTTGTTGTGTTGTACTTGAGACTGTGATGCACGAGGTTTCTGCCGTGCGGTTGTTGATACTGTGATGCACGAGGTTTCTGCCGTGCGGCTATTGGTACTGTGATACACGAGGTCTCTGCCGTGCGGTTGTTCTTGAAGGGTTGCATGAGGTCCTTGCCGTGCTATTGTTGCTATTGATATGTTGCACATGCGGCGTAATAAGGCGGGATACGTTATATGCTTATATATGGGTTGCGCATGTGGCGGAATAAGGCGGGAACATTGTGATGCACGTGTGGCGAAATAAGGCGGTGCTTATTATATTATTCTTTGCACACGTGGCGGAATAAGGTGGTCTATGTCAGGGGATGATTGTAGAGAATTGTGACGATCTGTGGAGGCATTCCTATTAGTTTAATAATGTGATTGTGGGTTGCTTACCGGTATAAGCTTTATCGCTTGGGAGTTGTGAGGAAATATCGTACGTGCGGTCCGTTCTCCTTTTCATGTTTACTAGATGGTAGAATTTTGTTAGAAACATTTGCACAAGCATACACGTAGCTGAACACTCCTATTAGAGGTGAATTCCTCCTGATTTTGTTAAGGGTGGAGGTACGCCCTCATTTGTCCATTATATTTGTGAGAATGGCCCTAGTTAGCCAGTTAGTTGTCATATGACCATGATGATTAATGGGGCACAGGATGCCAATTGTTATATTTCAGATGCTGGGCCTCCGCGAGTTGTGGTTTGACACTTGGTGAAATTGTGGAAAGAGTTGAATAAGACCTTTGTGAAAATCATTGTATGATATGAGTTATTGACCTGTTTTCCCCTTGCTGTGTTGTGACCTTAGGATTTGGATTGTGAGTCTGCCGTCATTTCGTATCATCATTTATTATATTCTCGTTGTTACTTGTTGTATTTTCCCCTTATTGTGAATTGTAGCATTCTTGGTCATTCATGCAGTCTTTACATATTTATATGTGTTTTCCATTATTCCTATGATTATACTATTTATTGACCGGTAGGTGCCTTGACTCTTCCTCGTCACTACCCCACCGAGGTTAGTCTTGATACTTACTGGGCACCGCTGTGGTGTGCTCATGCTACTCTTCTGCACATTTTTGTTGTGCAGATACAGGTACTCCCACTCAGTTCTGTCAGCCTTGGAAGGAGGCGTATCGGTAGAGACTTCGAGGTATATCTGCTACGTCCGCAGACCGATGAGTCCCTTTTCAGTTTTCTGTAATAAGTATAGCTTCTTCAGTATTTTCTCCTTTGTATAGACATTCTTGAGTCAGAGCCTCTTATGTATCCCTTAGCTTTTGATTTGTGAGTTTCCGGGTTTTGGGAGTTTGTTAGCTTCGAGAATTGTTGTGGTATATGCCGAGCGGCACCTTAAACACCGTTTATTTTACCAGTTCAGTTTTATTTATTTTCTTCCGCAATTATGGTTTATCTTCCGCATTGTTAGGCTTACCTAGTCATATGGACTAGGTGCCGTCACGACATGTTCACGGAGGGCGAACTGGGGTCGTGACAAGTTGGTATCAGAGCTCTAGATTCATAGGAGTCACAGATCACAAGCCGGTTTATTAGAGTCTCGTGGATCAGTATGGAGACGTCTGTACTTATCCGCGAGAGGCTGTGTAACTGTTAGGAAAATTCCACTTCATTTGATTTCCCTGCCGTGCGAGATTTTTGACATCCACAATCCTAAACCTCTGTCTTCTACTCTCTCACAGATGGTGAGGACACGTACTACCCGAGGTGATCAGGCACCCGCGCCCCCTGCTACAGCCGTCGGAGGTCGGGGCTGGGGTAGAGGTCGAGGATGCGCACGTGGTGCAACGGGAGCACATGCGCGAGCTACCGCCGAGGTACCACCAGCAGTTCCAGCCGGAGACCAGGCACCTGACACGCCTGCTGCCACTACTACTCCAGCCCTTCAGGAGACTTTGGCACAGTTCATGAGTATGTACACCACTTTGGCCCGCGTAGGATTGCTTCCCCTTGCTACAGCCACATCCCAGGCCGGGGGAGGAGCACAGACTCTCGCCGCCCGCACTCCTGAGCAGCGAGCGCATGTTGAGCAGGTTCCCGAGATTATTCCTGCGCTGCTTGCGGCACCAGTTCAGCCCGAGGGCATGGCAGCGGCTTCCGAGCAGGAGCAGATGAGACTAGAGAGGTTCAAGAAGTATGATCCTCCGGTGTTTAGTGGATTAGCATCAGACGATGCCTTGTGATTTCGTGATGAGTGTTACAGTATTCTCCATACTATGGGTATCTCTGGATCGAGCGAGGTTTCTTTCACTACGTTTCAGGTTCGAGGAGCCGCCTATGATTGGTGGCGCACCTATGAGTTAGACAGCCCAGACGAGGCAGCTTCACTGACTTGGACCCAGTTTTCAGATATGTTTCTGAGAGAGTTTGTTCCTCAGAGCCTCAGGGATGCATGGCACGTGGAGTTTGAGCATTTGCGCCAGGGTGCTATGACCGTCTCGGAGTATGCTGTCCGTTACACCAGTTTGGCTAGACATGCCTCAGCCTTGGTTTCTACTGTTCGCGAGAAGGTTCGCCGGTTCATTGAGGGGCTTATTCCTAGCATCAGGTCTAGCATGGCTCGTGAGTTGGAGATGGATATTCCATATCAGCAGGTGGTAAACATTGCTAGGAGGATAGAGGGTATGCATGCTAGAGAGAGAGAGGGCAGGCAGGGTCATGAGAGAGAGAGAGCAGACGAGATCAGGAGAGTGAGTTTGAGGAGGCGAGGGGTCCTCATAGACCGAGGAGATATACAGGTCCTTATTTTGGAGGCAGGGTGTGTCATGGTAGAGGTTTTGCGGGTCAGCCAGTTCAGTTCGCGCTTCAGACTCTGCATGGTAACTCAGGTGCTCATGGGTCTCGGAGTACCCGTATCGCACAGTTCCCACCGCCTCGTCAGCAGAGAGGGTGCTTTGAGTGTGGAGATACTAGCCACATGATGAGAGATTGTCCCA